>NC_141323.1:11198100-11223100 GCF_037954235.1 Aulostomus chinensis | reverse complement strand
TGCCCAGTCTATCGCAGGGCCAGCACATAGAGACAGACAACCATTGGCTCTCCCAGCCACGCCTACGGTCAATTTAGAGTCTGGATTAACCTGGTCCCCTCTTGATGTCTTTGGACTGTGGAGGAAGCTGGAGTACCAGAGAGAACCCAGCAGGAACAGGGAGAACATGGAGACTCACCCAGAAAGACCCCATGATGGAGCTGAGGCTCCACCCACAACCTTCTTGCTGTGAGGGAACAGTGCTGACCACTGCACCACCGTGCTGCCCCAATGTTTGCTCGATTAAAAAAAAAAAAAAGGACAAAAGTAATTGTTAATCATGGTTATATTCAGTAAACTAACACCAAAGGAATATCCAAAGAGTTCATGTAAGGCTTTTAATTTATGCAGCAAGTCAATGTGCCTCATGTAAACATGTAACAAATCAGCGTGGTCCAGTATAAATCCTTCTACAATCCGTTTGTCAAAGCACAGTTGGTCCTGTTAAATATCATTATTTCTGTTTTTCACATCCATAGCCTGTTTTTAAACACACCCTCTCTTGAGGCATCTGTGAGTCAAAGACATCACCCAAGGAAGATTCACCACTTCCTCACGTTAACAGCATCATCATTTACTTAGGCCTCTCTTCCGGGTGTTTTCCCTGGGGACGCCATCTTTGGTTAAGTGGGGTTTCCAGGCGGTTGCGTGTCACGGAGTGAGACGCAGCTGGTGCGTCTCCTCCAGTTTTTCAGTTACAGCATTTGGTGCATGGTGCTTAGGGGAATACTTGCCCAGATGTACAGTGGAGGAAACTCTGACGTCAGAGCAGGAATCTCACAGGATCTCCAGAAGTGATGGGAGTGCAGGATTTGAGAGAAAAGTAAGTGATAAATCTGGCAGCTGCTAGAAAGTTACAAAGATTGATCAACTAAATGAAACTTAAAAGCATAACTAACAGACATCACTTCCAGCCATAGTTAGCCAAGACCCGATGAAGCATCCGTGTAATTTTAGAAGTTTATGGACTGTTGGTGCACACCAATACAGCTGGTAACTTAGATTAGGAAGAATCAATCTCTCGCTCTCTTTTTATAGCTATTTTGTATCTTACAAGTGACCTTTGACCATCTTGAATAAGGCCACGGATGTGCGCATACGTCCCCGTGAATGATAATCTGTGAATGTTCCTCCTCATGGAGTCATGGATTCAGCCGTGTGGAGGAAATGGCATTAGCTGGTCAGGGGAGCTGCTTCATAAGAGGGAAGTTTACTCTGCTTTTGAAGTGGCCAGTGCCAAGGAGGGAATCACCATATGTGGCAATATGAAAGAGCAAAGAAATGCTGCCGTCAAACATCAAAGGCAGTGTGTGGCCCGTGTGTGTGCTTGTGGTCTTACGTGTTTATGGCAGAATAAGGCATGTGTAACATATCTGCCAGACATTCGTCACACTATGTGTGTTTGTGTTCCCAGAACACTGCCCCCCCCCCTTTTATCTATTCTTGGATGTCTCACCCATCTGCCTGCATTACACTTCTTCCTCACTCAGATGCTTGGTTGTGTTTATGTGTTCACACAGGTTCACCAGTTAGTCAGTGAGCCAGTTAGTCTGGAAGACATCACTCCAATTAGCCAGTAATTAGCTACTCAGCCTGTAAACGAGTTAGTGAGTCGCTAAGTTGTTTTTCCTTGTACTTCCTGTCTCTCTTCTCGAGCAGAATCCCACTCGGAGTCTTCCTCAGATTTCTCCACGAAGATTAAGTTCTTTGTTCCTTTCCTTCATTCAGACTCTCTGGCTGTCAGAAACAGAGTTGTAGGAACCGAGTGGTTGAACATTCAGTTGCAGCCTAGAATTGCAGACCTATAATGTCGTTGGGCTCAATGGTTTATAAGAGTTACGAGACAGGGAGCACACAAGTATTTTTTGTTTTTCCCATATATTTATTTCACTTTTCACATTTAAATCAACAAGAAAATGACCAAACAAGTGATTAATGGTTGACACCTTTGGGGAGAAGTAACAAAAATTGCTTGTGAAAACCTAGCCTCTATTTTTAAATTCAAGTTGATTATATGCCTCTATTTTTTTCCTCTTGCATGTATTTTTACTTCTCTATTTTTTAGTTCTCATGCATTTTCATCCCCTGGGTTTATGGAATATGAATATTGTATATCCAAACAACAATGCATTAAACATATACATGGGATTTAAAATTTCTAAGACGTTGTGGGTTGCTGATGTAAAGCTGCGCTGAAAATAAACACTGCACAGAGCACAGTGAGAAGATGCTCAGTGGGCTGAGGCGTGTGGCTCCTGTGCTCCCTGCTGTGAGTTCACAATACATCTCGTAATATCCAAGTCACGGTTAGTTGCCTTTTTCCAACTTTGGTTGCTGGTACGTCTAGATTTATTTTCACTCTCTGTCAAGCATGTCCTCTGAACTCTGCTTTCAGCCCCAGATGTGTCATCATGGTCAGGATTCAAACCTGCAGACTCACCCCCTGATGACTGTTTAGGCTCATTATGGACTGAGGCTGGGATTGAAAACCTAAAGAGTCTCCGCTACCTGGCACAGCTACAGTACGGCCACTGATCTCTGATTCTGCTGGCAAAGCGGCCATCATGATCTGGTTGCCCGCGAGTGACAGCACAAAGAAACAAACGCTTTGTTTCATCACCCAGCTTGTGGTTAGATTTCCTCACCGCTTTCATGGGAAATGGTGCAGAAACAAACTGCCACAGGACCGGATGCCGTAACATTATCCCTCCACTATTTACAGTCAACTTCACAAACAACAGATCACAAGAAATGCCTGTCATACCACAGTCCAGAATATTTTCGTGTCCTCTGAGACTGTGATATACAGTAGGGTAGTGAGGAACTGAAGACCGCATGAAAAACAAAAGGAGTGGAGAAAAATAAAAGATATAAATGTATCTGATGGTGCTACTGCTGTGTACCACCTGCAGGGGTAAACATTGATCAAAGGCCTTTCATCATCTCATGCTGCCAGAATATAAATTCTCTATTCAGCTCACAATGAGAACAAAATACAAGAGGGATGGGGTGAGTAGAGGGAGAGATAATCAAGATCTAGAGAGGAGGAAAACATGTTTGAGGCCAAGTCAAAGGTGTGTTGTAGCTCCAGATATTCGAGTGCAGTTGAAGAGGACAGGGAAACACAACAGATGGCACAGTGATACAGTTTAAGATGGCTACTGTGCTCAATAGTGAACGAATATTTCAAGTAACTAGTATCTGAAAATAAAACAAGGCTGATATTCATACGACTTCTGAGACGGTAAAAGGGCCCTCGGCACGTCTTTGTAACGTCAGCATCAGTGGCTGCTTGCAGCGCCGCAGGAATGACTTCTGAAACCCGGAAACAAGTTAGCATTGTTGAGCGTCCGGGTCCCTTGTCTCAAGGTCATTGAGTTTTCAGTAAAAAACCTGAAATAAGGTTTGTGGTTCACATTAAACATTTTAGCGTTTGGTTCCATGACAACAACAAAAAAATATTTCAGTAAATTACACAGTTGTTACACAGCTGCAAGCTGCGATGTGTCTTAAAAATGGCAGCCAGGCTAATCAAAATGACAGAGAGTTTCTCAGACCTTGAATGACACCACACGGACAACAGAGGTGCAACACTTAGGCGTGGAGATGTGGATGTGTGCTAAGTTCTAAAAGTGGTGCTCATTTGAGGAGATGATTTTACTTGGCGAGATGATTTTTACTTGACGAAATGTGCGAGTCTCATAATCATTTATTCACCACACATTCAGTAGTAAGTCATCCGCACAACACTATAGGTGCTGAACATGGATCAACTTTGATGGTGAGCTCAACCAAGTATTCTTCCTTAATATCTGACACATAAAAGTACATTTTGCTAAAAAAGGAGACAAGTACACCCGGCCGAGCAGGAAGGCATGTTCCAGTTGGGATTAGTTGTGTAGTCTGTATCAGATCTAATAGGCCTACTTTCTTACCTTGAGGCTCTTAGCTTGTTCACTCATTTTCTACCTTGTAATCTAAGTTGTTTTATTTAAACAATGTACACAGGCCAGCAGCCTGCAGGAAAGATTTTCAGATTTAGAAGCATATGAAGTCATGCTGCTTACAGTAATTGTGTTACAGAGCAATAGATCACAGCGCAGTATAAAAGCACGAGCCGTCCCCGGGGAAATTACATTTCTCCAGTTCAAACTCAGTTTAGAAAATTAGTGACTTCACCGCTGCAGTGTTCCACAGTTGGACCAGTCAGTCCAGAGCGTCCAGCAGCATGGGCTCTATCTTGTACTTTCTCTTTATTTTAGAGTCTTTCCACTAAATAATTTAGTTGTTCTGCAACAAATACAAGCTGACGTGCTTCTGATCCTGAGGGAGCCGTCATGCCTTCCTCACATGGATTGCTGGCTGTGGGCAGCTTGGTTTGTTAGTCCACCACTTTTGACTCAATTGTCTTGACAACTTGTACTGTCAAGATAATTGTTACTTGATGGTAGATATGTGAAACCTGTGACATTCGCATCAGCCTCAGCTGTAATTCTTGTGTTAGCATATTGTCCACGTCCAGCTAATGCCTGTCGCATCAGAGACCCCGGAGACAGCAACAGATTCCACCCCAGTTTCAATCTTTAATCACGAGAAGGTACACATACAGGAAGACTGTTCCCTCAAGCTGCAGTTCCCTCACTCAGTGATTTCAGAGTGGAGATTTTGTAATCATGGATCTCACAGAATCTTGCATGATCAGACATGACGTCAGGTACAAACCCAACAGAGGACATTCATCCTGGACTGCCTGCCATTGTGCATCGCATTTGCTGGAAGTGAACTGGAGTTTTGGTTATATTGTTGGTCTGGAATGGGGCTAGTGCTAGCTACTGCTACAAGCTAATGTTGGTACACAAAGTACAACACGTGGTTAGTGACACTGCCTGGTCAGCTGATGCTCATTAGCTTCTGAGGTTTTTTTCCTCTATATTCTTTTGATTATGCCTGTGGCCCCCTCTCACTACCAGATCATCCTGGCACCCTGAATCTTCCTGTCCATCAACATGCTAGCGTTGCTCATGCTGGTGTGAGAGAGCGGCTTCAAGCCTCACCGTACTTGAGTAAACCCTCCCAGACCTGCTAGCTTGGCTTTAAAAGCTCTTCATTTCCCATCGCAAATAAGTGGATCTAATAGATGAAACCAAAAAGGACTGAAGGGTTTCACCTGGATACACTTGAAAACTCTAAAGAGAGCCACAGCCTTATGTTTTATACAACAAGTGCATGAGCTGGTTGTGTAGCACAGTCTATGTTAAATTCAGTGGAACGCTTGGCTCAGGACGCCGGGCAGCTTAAAGACTCATGAATTTTTAAGCAGAAGATCAGAGCACCAATTGTTGATGAAATACAAGACTCACTGACACAATTTTCTCTCTCTGCTCTCATCCTCAGAATGGATGAACAGATACACAGCACACATGCATATTTATGATGCTCTTTTTCCCGTTAGGAGGTGGAGACAGAGAGCTCTTTGGATTGGACCATGAAAGACATCGCACTACAACTCTCTTTACACTGCTGCTGCATAACGCTGGGCAGGTGCAGCGTTCCAGGATCTACAGGCCTGCGAACCTCCACCAGTGGGCCAGGGAAATGGTTTCAAACGTTGTGTATTTAGGACAGATTTTGCTCTCAAATAACCTGTTAATAGTTTGGCCTAAAAGAACAAAATATGCTGAACAATTGCTAAAAGTTGACATTCAGAATTCTTGATTTGCACAAACAGTGATTCAAAAACATCTTCGATGTAGCAGTTTGGAGGTTCATTTTCAGTCAATAGACAAATCAATGAATTAGCTTGAGTTGATATTTGGGTGAAGGGTAGAGATACAAACAGAGGCCATGTCTCATGTCTGAATGATGCGGTGTGTTGTCAGGACATTTGCAGCACCATGATGTTTAATTTCACACTGCGATTTGTATTAAGTATTGATTAATTTTGCATCCCGGGTGTCAATTAAGTCTCCTGTATCTGATTCACACTCTTCATTCCTGCCTGACGTTAGAAATCCCTCCCTATACAAAGATCGTATCGACATTCTGGAGCGTTGACTGCTCGGCCTTTATGAGCCTGTGTACTGAAACCCAGCGGTAATTTGGTTTCTTCGCTTGCTGATTAATTCTCTTCATCACAGAGGAAGCATCTCCACCTCCGTTCAGTCTTTCTGTGCTGCCACTGGTCTACAAGTTTGTCCGTTTGTGGTCTTACCTCCATATACGCGCCCACGTTCTAAGCTTTGATACGCGTTTTAATCTTATCTGCATGTAAAAAAAAAATTGCTCATTAAAAAGCCGTTTCCTTACGAGTTTTACATGCGGATGGAGTCCGTGGCAGCTCGGGGTGAAGATGGTCGAGCAACCTAGATTTGTGTCAGTGTGTGAGTGTGTATAGACAGACAGAAAAGAGAAACACACCACATCATCATGATTAATACAAACACACACGCACGTAATGTACACACAGAACTACAGCGACCTTCTTTGAATAACAGGTTCCAGTCAGCTGGAGGTGTTTGCTTATGCATATCGATCTTTTTTCCCTTAGAAGAACAGAATGATGTCGTTTTTAAGGACAGTAGTGACATTTCCAAGATCTCTTTCTCTCTTCTTTCCTAGCCTTTTCAGGAGTGTTTCTGAGCACGAGCGAGCAAGTGTGTGTGTGTGTGTGTGTGTGTGTGTGTTCTGGGTTATTTTGCCCATAATGCAGTGTGCTGAGGCATTAAGGGGGATTGGCTGACAGGAGCCGCTCCTTATTAGTCGTCTGGCTGTAAGAGGCTTTTCCTGCTTGGAAATGGAGTTGAAAAAAAAAAGAGGGTAAGAGGCAAAACACAAGAGAAAAGAGAAGTGGATCTTTCTGGTGGAACAGAGAAGAAGAGAAACTGATTTGTTAACGATTAGGCAGTTTGTTCCTCCCTCATCAGTCTCTTGTTTCATAGTGAAAGCCTGTAGCTGCTCACTGCCAGACCAACCTACAGTAATGTGGCTGCCGGAGAAAGCGTGTTCCTGATAAATGACCACTCCAACTCGCGCTAAACCTGATCTTCACACGAAAAGACTATCATCATGTGAAATGATTGTCAAGATGAATCCATAGCACAATCCAGTCAAAAATAATCATTTGTATCAACAGGAAATCACTGTAGTGTCACACTGAGCTGAATTCGACTGCTGAAAAAAACGTGACAGCTTGAGGGTTATTGATGTGCTGTGGGGATGCAGGATAATAGTTTTAGCTAAAATCTCTGATTCTTTGTGCTCCGTCTGTTGGCTATGATGAAGAAACGATGCAGTAAATACGGCCTGAAATTTATGGGCTTTTATTAAGAAGTGAAGAAAAATGTTACTTTTCAAAGTCCATCCATCCATCCATCCAACCCTTTTTTACCTCTTACCCTGTTAAGGGTGGTGGGGGTGGAGCCTATCCCAGCAGCCTTCCCCCTGGACAGGTCACCAGTCCATGGCAGGGCCAACACATATAGACAGACAACCATTCACACTCACAGCCACGCCTACGGTCAATTTAGAGTCTGGATTAACCTGGTCCCTCTTGATGTCTTTGGACTGTGGAGGAAGCTGGAGTACCAGAGAGAACCCACGCAGGAACAGGGAGAACATGCAGACTCACACAGAAAGACCCCATGATGGAGCCGAGGCTCCACCCACAACCTTCTTGCTGTGAGGCGACAGTACTGACCACTGCTCCACCGTGCTGCCTTTTTTCAAAGTCATAATGTTTAAATGCTTTTTTCCCAGTTGTTACAAAATATAAATATCCAATAAATGTACAGATTTATCGACACTGGTGAAAATGTGATATCGTTAAAAAAAACAACAACAACAACAACATCGTGGATCCTTAGTAAACCGCAGAAATCTGCAGGAGAACGTTGAAAAATGAGAACTCGACTTCTCCGACGGAGCAGCAAAACCAAACAGGTGGCACTGACCTCTAAGCTGGAGTGTTGCGGAGCCGTCAGCAGTCAGGTTTTCCTATCCCGGTTTGCATTTGTGCTTTTAAAGTCACACCTCCTCCCTTCCTCCCAACGAGCCCATCTGTCTCATCCGGACTGATAATTAACCTGCGGCGGCGGCTGCTGAGGTGAAACTGACTCCATCACTGCAACTCTTTCTCTGTGTCTCGCTGGGATATCGCTCCTAACTTTTATTTGCTGGCGTGACACGTACGCTACATGCTTCCCTCTTGGCCAAGCACACGGCGAGGGGGGATTTTGGAAAATGAAATAGTGACAACACTGCGATGTGTAAATGGCAAGTAAACTGTGAAAAGTTGGCATCAAAATACCAAGTGATTAAAACACATTTCTGGAAGTGCAGTTTAGATGAACACTCAGTGTTTTATTCATCAAAATGCTTTTATGTGAGACGGGCTCGATGCATATTTTCATAGTCCAGGTTCACAAGGCTGTAAATCCCAAATTCATCATGATACGATGTTATAATCTTTGAACAGCGATACATTATTTGCTAACATCTTGACATGGTTTGCTAGGATAGGATTTTGATTTGATTCTGGTCAGGGGCCTCAGAGCATGCAAATTAAAACGACTCACAAAAAGCAACACAAAATGGTTTCCTGGTTAATTCTTGAGCTTTGAAAACGGCAATGAAATCATGAACATAAAACCAAATGAAAAACAATTTATGCTTTTAAAAAAATAAAGGTAAAGCTCATGTGCATTTGGAATTTCAAAATAAAGGTGCATTGTTCAAATTCTTTTGCCTTACTTTGCCTTTGCCTTACTTTAATATCCTAAAACTCTGACATGTTTTTGGAATCTAAAATATCATTTAAAAAAGAAAAGAAACAATTTTCATCGTGTTCTGTGCTCAGTCCCACATTTGTGATCATTTGATTCAGAGTCATCTTGCCAGATGGATTCTCCGATGAAGACACTGACTTGGGCTCATTTAATATATTTTATTTATTCTCATGACTGGCGTAATCATGTTTAAATGTTTTTGAAGGCTTTTGACGGATGAGAGATCTGATGCCAACTGGTTGCGCTGACTAATTTGGTGAAACTCAACAGCCAGCTGCTCCGTCAGCACCGCGTGCAACAAACACTGTGGGCTCGCCACAGATTTGGAGGGCTGCTATTTTTCTGGGGGGGGTTGGTGAAGGTTGACATGCAGGGACACGCCAGGTTCACTGAGAGTTATCTGTTCACATATCATGATCATAAACATGCATGTGCTGCATGGATTAACTCTGGCCTTTTGTAAGTGTGTGTGTGTGTGTGTGTGTGTGTGAGTGTGTGTGTTCATGCAGGTAGGATTACTGAGCACTGATTACTGAGTGCTGATCTCTCTGCACTCAGAAAGATGAGTCTCGCTCAAACTCAAATCTCTCTGTCTCTCACATGTACATGCACACGCGCACACACACGCGTGCGCCCCCATATATGTCAGATCTGTAATGTGACTGCTTAAATAACTTTGTCTTGTTTTATTCTCTGTACTTCTCTCCAGTTAGTTGTGTCCTCTCCTGGTTTAAATGATCTCAACCACATAAAAAAGTGCACGCAAACACACACACACACACACACACACACGCGATGGTGCATCCACACACGACCTCGCAGACCTCAGCTGCAGAGACACGCTATAATTAGTGAGACAGCATCTTTATCTCACTCTCCCTCTGTGTGTGTGTGTGTGTGTGTGTGTGTGTGTGTGTGTGTGTGTGTGTGTGAGAGAGAGAGAGTGAGTGTGTGTGCACTAATTGCTCAGGTTAGGGGAGTCATTAGTAAATGATTAATTTTATTAGGCAGCTGTAGCCGCAGGTTAAAGACACAGTATACTTCCATTGTTTTTTTAACTCTTATTTTCTTTCTTTATTCCTTTTCCCATTTTACTCCTGGTTTGTCTAATTTACATTTGCCGCAGGATGAAACTTCTACCACCCTCCTCTCTACCTCCACGCCTTTCTTCTCCTCTTTTCTCTCCATCTTTTTGTCCTTTCATCCTCATTTCTTCTCCACCTTTCCTGTTTCCTCATCCATCTTCTGTGTGTGTGTGTGTGTCTATTCTAAGCAGTAAAGGTCAGATACAGATGCTCAGCATGAATCTGATCCCTCCCCCACATTACATGCTCGCTTGCTCACACACACACACACACACACACACACACACACACACACACACACTGACAGACTGTGCAATTATGTAGGTGTCAGAGGAAGATGTGAGCGAGGGAGCATGGGTGAGGAGAGGATAGTATCACTCCATTGTTCAAGCAGCGGTTCATGACACATTAAGTGATAGTAGAGTTGAATTCACATTATAGCTGTGGTGTACTCTGTGTGTGTGTGTGTGTGTGTGCGTGTGTGTGTGTGTTGTGCATAAATCTTGTTCAGATTCCGTGCCATGACTCTGTCAGATCAGTAAAGTCATTAGTACAATCCGTGTGGTTGATTTTTAGTATTGTGAAATACTGTTGACCAACAGCAGAGTGTCAGACACACACCTGCGTCCTTGCTGAGCCAACATTTATTGAAACACATCACGTGGAAGTTTGGTATTTAGCCATAATGACTCAAGTTCTGTCTGAACAGGAACTGTGTGGTAATCTATGTTTTGGAGCATCAAAAGGACAAACTGACATCACACGCGTGTCATCATTGCTGGGTTAATGACTGCATTGATGTGGCTGTTAGAGCTGATTGGCTCGAGCTGCGATGAGTTAACTCAGTCGGGAGAATGTGTGTTTTGTGGCCCTGAAGGATTTTTATTATTCGTTTCTAGTTCTCAGTAATATGAGATTTGGAGACACTGATGTAATGTGTGTGAGCCTCATAAACAAACGGAGACCAAGTGCCTGCTGTGCTTCTGGTTCACCAGGCAGAAATCTGTATCAGCCAATATTTGTCTGCCAGTGCAGTGCTTTCGGCTTTAAAAAGGCAGTGGATGATGTTGATCTGTTCATGCACAAGAAGAGAAAAGGTTGTACGATTGAATTTTTGCTCATTCAAAGAAGTGCGATGAAAGCGATTCTGTTGTTCTTGTTGTTGTCTTTTTATAATGAAGGGTTCTTTGTTTCCATTGCACAAAGGAGGGAATAATTAACAAAGCCCAACTTTACACATTAAAAGCATTGGTGGTCTCAGCCTGCTGCTCTGTTCCATGTTCCTGCCCAGGAAGCATCATAGCTAAGCTCATGCTGCGTTTTTTCTTTTAGCGGCAGAGCTCACCTGAGGTTCCCCTCACTCCACTCCTGCTCTCTCTGCAAACGTCCACTCTCCTGGGCATTTGAAGTCACAACTGAAGATTTATCCTTACGCTGTGTCATGGTGCTCAGTTACCACACAGACTGTTTGATCTGCCATGCCTCTCTTTCACTCCGACAGTCCCCCTGCATAACAGCTGGCTTTGTTCATGGGACTGTAAAATGTAACACCTCAAAGGATGAATGATTATAATTTTGCATTTTTCTGTACTGTTACTTATTGTGCTCTTTCTCAGTGTTGTCTTGACATTGAATCAGAGCACATTTTATTGTTTATGTGACTTCTTCTGTATTCTTTCTCACCCCCCACACCTGTGTGCTTGCAGGTTTATTAGATTGCGGTAAACCCTGGCAATAAAATCAGATTGATCCTTTCCCACTGCAAGTGGACAAGAAGTTTCTTGTCTATGAACACAGTCCCCACATGGGTTATTGGAGTACAGCAGTACAGTGACAGCAGCACCGAGAGCACTGATGGCGTCTTCGCTCCTTTTTTTTGTTTTGTTTTTAAACTCGTGATTGACTGAACGATGGCGATATGACAGAGAGTTGCCAAAGTTTCTGGCGGAGGCGACAAGATTTCATTGTTGATGGTGAAGAACTGACCTCTGGATGCATGCGGGTGTGGGTGGGAGTGAACGCGCTCGCCTGGGCCTGTCTTCTCGCTGATGTCAGTCTGAGCAGATAAACATCTGTCCACTGCAGGGTCATTTGACCTCTTCCGTTGGTAGATGCAAGCCAGATGTGAGCAGGTGTCAGCAGGTTTTTTTGGCCAGTTGGAAAGGCTCTTCAGTCCAGAGTAAAAATACAGTATGATGACCAACGAGTAGTGCACACACCTATCAGTTTGCTGGACCTCTACTCGTTGGTTGTTTTGTTTCTGTCTCCTTTAATCTTCATGATAGACCTGGGAAACGCAGCTGGATGAGTTCTAGCCTCAATTTACATGAAGACCCATTTGCATGCATTTGTTGTTCTTCCTTTGGCTTGTGTCTAATCAAAATGACCAAAATTTGCATCTCACTCTGTCCGAACTTGCCTTCGGAGGCACTTGAGAGTTCTAAAGTGACCTGAGGTTGTTTTCCAGGCAGCTCTCCAGAGTTCTGAAGCTCCACTTCAGAGATGTTTGGGGTCAGTCTGCAAAATCCGTGACAAGTGAGAGCTCCAGTCAGTGTCCTCCTGCCACACTGAACACTGAGGGATTTAGTTCGTGATAAAATTATTGATTTTGTTTTGTGGTATTTGAAATCAATATCTCTTTTTATAGCTGTGCATTGTTCTGCACAGGTCGGACATGAAGTGTGATGAGTGTGTTGTTCACACTGACACTCCGGCTTTGACATAGTGGCCTCGGGGGAATTTACCTAGCAGTGACATTAAAGTCTCACTGATGCTGAAGTGAAGCAAATAAAACGTGCGGCTGATTATAAATGGTGTCAGTCTCAGCTCAGTTTGCGGTAGCTGCCTGAACTGTCTCACGCTACATATCTGTGTGCCGACGCTCCGCTGTTACGAGTCGGTTCACAGACAATAAGCACTTCTCTCACTCCCGTTCTCTCTTTCCTACTTATAGAAACAGAGTGGGTTTTCTGAGTGGGAGTTTTGGGAAAGATGCACTGCTGACTCTGCTGAACAGAGAGAGATGCTGGTTGGGAAGCAGCAGTGTGACCCTCTCAAAGTTTGGAGAGTAGAAATGTTCAGTTTCAGCTCATTTGAATGCACTGCGGTCTTGTTGAAATCATGGTTGTGCTGAAGATTTCTATCGTGTCTGATCCCAACACCAGCCATTGATATTGGATACCTGCTGATACAGTCTGGATTCTTCACTTCAACTGTGCATGCTACAGTTCCAGTACATTGTAGTATTATAGTCAGTTCTCTACACGACATTCAGTGACTCTGCATTAAGGCAAAATTGCCTCACTGCACTCACACTACTCAGATTTTTAACCAAGTTACCAAACATCAAACACTTCAAATTTCCGAGGACTTCCTGCTCTGCTGCACATGATAAAAAAGCAGCAGATTCATATTTTTAATCTTTATTCTTTTGTGGCTTCACTTTGTGGTTTAACCTGTTTTTTGCATGTAGGTTTATGCCATTTTTGGCTTTGTGATCAATTCTATGTTTTTGTAAGTGCCTGCATCAGGAGCTGTGCAAGTCCCAATTCAACACACTTAATAAGTATAAATCACATCCCAATTCAAATGAGGGGATAATAAAAGCAGAAATAGTGGATGAATGTAGGGATGTGATGTGGATACAGAGGTGCATGATGTTGAGGAGGGGAAGAGGAAGAAAACAGGAAAGAGTTAATGTGTGAAGGAGAAATGATGACGAGGAGGAGTAGGAGAGAAGCCAAGGCCTTTGGGCAAAGCCAAGACCGCCTACAAATTCTCTCTCCCTCTCTCTCTCTCTCTCTCTCTCTCTCTCTCTCTCTCTCTCTCTCTCTCTCTCTCTCTCTTCTCATCCTCTCCTCATCCTCTCCCATAGGAAGATTAATGTAGGCCAATGGAGGAGTGAAATGAAGGGCAGGCTCACACACTCACTCAGTCCAACACGCACAGACCTTCACCTCGACCATCAAGGACGGCAGCGTCACATGTGCACATGGTCATCTGGTCTGTCCTCCTCAAATCCGGAAGATACATCATAAACAGACAGAGAAACATACATTTGATACGATAATTATTGTAAGATTATCATTGGTTTGAAATCAGTTTCTTCTATTTTTGTCTTGCTATATCAGGAAAGTAGAAGTGAAGTGATTTGAAAGGCTGCGATGAGATGAATTACAGCTGATGATGATTTCACTGGCTGATGTTTGCCATAAACATCATAAAAGTTACTTCAAACCATTTTCTGCATTGTATACTAATATAATAATAATACAATGGGATAACAATACACTAAATCAGTGCAAGCCCAGAGCCAAAGACTTGCTCCGGGTGCTGCACTGCTCATTTCACTGTGAGCAAGAACCTCTTCCCTTACATGAAACACAAACAAGTTCGTGAAAATGTTGAATGTTGGCTCCAGTGTTATCGAGAGAATGAGAATTGAGGGAACGCTTATAAATAGAGGGAGGAAGGTCAGTAGGAAAGAGTCGGGCTTCCTGTATCCAGCCTCACAACGGGATGCACATGCACGCATAAACAGCACACAAAAAAAGTAATGTTTCTCGTCCTAATACATTCATTATTCTCTATTCCTTTCATGTATGTTTCATTTCATTATCTTTATGACAAAGCTGTGACAAATAACTTATCAAAAATCAACCAGTCTTTTGGACAGTCTATTAATGGTTTGAGTTTTTTATTCTTTGAAGTGTACAAATCAAACGTGATGTTCAGGGCTCTGTAATATCAGGATTTGATGCATGTTTTTCAAACGTTTATGGCAGAAAAAGAAAGTGTCTTTGGGTTTTGGACTTACTGACAAAAGAAGCAATTCAAAGAGGTCCTTTTAGAGTCTGGAGCACTGTGACGTACTTTTTTACAAGTTTTCTCAACATTTGTGTGACTAAATGATTCATCCACTCATCATGAAAACAATCAGAAGATTAATCAATGAGTAAGTTCATCAAACTACAGTGATGCACAACCGCATCAAAACCTGACATTTTTGCTTGGTTGATATCTTTACGTGTGAAGTAGTTGTCAGATATGAAGTGAATCATCTGTTGATGGTCATCTAGTAGTGAAGGAGTGAGCTCTCCTGGCTTCCGCTCTGTCAGCCGTGTCTCTTCTACAGAACCCGGCCTGTGTGTTTCTTTTTCTCACCTTTTCCTCTTGGACTTTGTTTGTGCGTGTGCGTGCACGCATGTGTGCGTGTGTGTGCGTGTGTGTGTTTGTGTGTGTTCTTGTACTTGCTACATATTAAGGACTAAAATATGCATTTACCCAACAGAGTGAGGACATTTTTGGAAAGTGAGGACATTTTAGCCGGTCCTCACATCTTCAAAGGGCCGTTTGAAGGTCAAGACTTGGTTTTGGGGTTGAGGTTAGAATCAGGTTCAGGTTAGGTTTAGGGTCAAGGTTAGGGTCAGGCAGTCAGTGGAGATGGTTAGGGTTAGGGTGAGGGGCTAGGGAATGTATTATGTCAATGAAAGTCCTCTCAAAGATATAAGTACAAGGATGTGCGTGTGCACACGCATGTGTGTTCCGATCCTGTGTGTTAGCGGTCTCCATCGCACTCAGGAGAACAGTGTGTCGTCCAGAAGTGGCTGCATGGTAACTTGTGTGTGGAGACAGTGATCTAATAAGAGTTGATAGTGTTCCCGACTGCAGCTGCTCTCACACACCCACCCACTCCCTGTCAGAGACACACTGAGAGGAGACAAATACACTGTAATTAAATATATTATACTTATTAAAGTAGAGGCAAAAAGCAGTCCAGTCAGATTCATACTTTCATGGGAACAGAGGAACATCTGAAACATTCCATCCAAGACAGAGACGTCCTGTTCTATTTGATTTTTTTCCTGCCGCATGCTGATTCCAGGCCTTGAACTTGAGTGGCCAATGCAGAGTTTTGATCCCATACCAGTGCGCTGGAATTGACCCTGTAGGGATGTAAAGTGTGATTTCATCATTTACTACATTTACACGCACTTAATATTCCACTTTTATTCTGTTCTTTTGTCCTTTCTGCCCCCAAAAATGACAATATTTCGACTGAGCTGTTTACATGACTAAAGAGCTGCACAAGGGAGGCTAAAGGTGTAGCAAAAGTTTGCTGTCCTTGTCCTCCACACTGTCCCGAGTTTGATGAAGTAAGGTTTTTCTCTTCCATTTGCTTAATTTGACGGCACTGATGTGTAATGGTTAATAAGACTGAACGTATTTAAGATAAACTTGACTTATCCTGTACTTGGGAAAGTCTCTTATTGCAGCAGCATGGGCAAACAGACAGGTAACAAGATGAATAGACAACTTCAAAATATGTATATACAAAGAGTATAACGATAATAAACTGGATGAGTACATACACAACTGCTAGTTTTGTGTAGATACAGTATGGATGAAGTATTGCACAACAAAGCTCAGTGCTAAGATAAATATAGTCAGTGTATAATTTGCAGTGAACAGCATAGTGCAGACTAACAGACGAGGTGTTCACCTTCAGACTTTTTCCTGTTGAAAAGCCTGACAGCTGAAAGGAGGAAGGATCTGCAGAAGTGCCCCTTCTTGCACCGAGGGTGCAGCAGTCTGCTACTGAAGGAGCTGCTGAGGGACTCCATCGTCTCATGCAGGGGGTGGGAGGTGTTGTCCATGAAGGACATCAGCTTGGTTCTCCCCTACTTCCTCTACAGAGTCCAGAGGACAGTCCAGAATAGAGTGGCCCTCCTGACCAGCTTATTCAACCTGTTTCTGTCCCTCTGTGAGCTCCCGCATCCCCAGCAGACCACTGCATAGACCACTCCATAGACCACTGCATAGAACACTGCATAGAACACTGCAGAAGCCACTACAGTGGCATAAAAGGTCCTCAGCAGAGTCCCGCACAGGCCAAAGGACTGTAGTCTTCTGAGTAGGTTGAGGCAACTCTGGTCCCTCTTGTGAAGGCCATCTGTATTTGTTGACCAGTCCAGTTTGCTGTTGAGGTGAACCCCCAGGTACTGAGAGTTCCCCACAATTTCAGTGTCTGTACCCTGGATGTTCACCTGTGTGGGCTTCATTTCCTTTGTCTTGCTGGCGTTGATGTGGAAGTAATTTTGCCCACACCAGTCAACAAAGGTCGAGACGACTTCCCTGTTCTCAGGTCGTTCCCGTCCAACACTGGCAGAGGGAAGTTCGACGAGATATCGTGCTTGATAGCATTAAGCTATCACATTTACATCTGCCAGAAAACAGGCAAGAGGAACTGATGAGACACATATTCCAAAAATGAAAACACAGTCTGCGTTTTTTCACTTGCTCAAATTGTGAAACATGAACGGATCCATCCAGTGAAGTCATAGGACTTTTGTTTTATCATCTACTTTGACGAGCACCGTTCAAACTGCAGCCTTGATACCGGACGCGCCCGCCTCTGACAGGTGGGATTTGTGGATGTGAAATGTTGTCACATTGCTCACATTTGGCTACTTCTGCACCTCTGACATTCTATAACTATCAGTTCCTCTTCTGTACTGTCACAGTAAATGTTTACTGAAAGCAGCACTAATGACTGAATTTGTCAATAAAATATTGTATTGATGCTAACCAAAATTTAAAGGTGAGCTGTATAAGATTTTTTGATGCCCCACATTCTAAACTAACAATTAGCAGCTTAAAATCAGAAAGTTGGGGCTCCATCCATAAGAAACAAGGAAATGCTAATTTAGCAAACACATGACAACAGCCAATAACATTGTAAATGTAGTTAACTTCATGCCCTGTGGAGTGAAGGTGTGTGAGTATTTCTGGGTCACAAGTAAAGTTATGGTAGAATGTGAAGCAGACGTGTGGATCAGTGCGGCATCACGGCGGAGCTCTGAATTTACCAGCCAGTTTACGCCTGGAGCCTCCCACCGCTCACAAGCTTTGGGAAGTAACCAAAAGAATAAGATCAGTGATAGGAACGGCTGAAATGAGTCTCCTCCAGGGAGGCTGGGCTGAGGGTGAGATAGGGTGAGGAGCTCAGACATCAGAGTGGAGCTGCTCATTTGTGCTACAGTGACTCATTATCGGCTGTTACAAGACGGAGCAGACCAGCTCTGGCTTGTTGGCAAACTCACAGCACCTTTAAAGGTTTAGGGTTTGATCTCACAAGACTTTATAAATGATTCCAATTAAAATGTGCCCTGGTAGGCCAGTAGTCCCCTGGTTCATAACACTGTACAAGACGCACGTGTTTTTAAACCACCTCACCTCCATGTGTCCTTCATCTCTAGTCTACATAGTCGACCATCAAATAAAGGCAAGAAGTGTGATGTGAAATGGGGCATTCCAGGGTAGCGCGCCGGCTCAAACTGTTTGTCAATCAATAAATCAGATGGTCAGCAGCAGAAGAGGGATTTGGATCATCATCATTAAAATCTCTCTCTTAATCCATCATACAACCACATCAGTTGAATTTAACACCACAAATGTTGATGAAAAGAAGCCGATCAACAGTTACAAGGCAGACCCCCGGGCTCTTAGTGATGGGGGTATCTGGGTTTGTCACTGTTCACACGAGTGGTGAGTAAAACAGGTGTTGTATTTTGTACATAATCAGTGTGGCTCACCAGGGCGGGAGACCTGCTGGGTGGAATCACTCAGGCCAGATGAGACGCAGCTCTGAAGAAGTTATCAAAAACTACACACTGTAATTGGCTGGCACACACACACACACACACACACACACACTGGCAAGTACACAGACACACGCACATACATATGCACACACGGGCACGCGCACAGACGAGGTAACACACAGACAGATGAATCGGGAGGAAGACAGACGGACAGAGAGGAATGCTGTAAGCTCAGATAAAACTGGGAAGGAAGTCTGAGTGAGGTTACCATGACAACTCCACCCATCACACCCTGCCCCCCCCCCCCCACACACACACACACACAAACAAATAGCTGGACTAGTCCATAGCAGGAAGATGACAAATCTGTGTGTTCGTGTCATTGCTGTAATGTGTGCAGATAATTTATAATTGTTTTGTGCAAAGTGACAAATTACCACACAAGAAACACTATCTGGACCTCACTATAGTACTTGTGTGTGTATTTGTATATGTGTGTGTTGGCGTGTTGATTTCTTCCTGCTATTGTCAGCTGTTGAATGTTCCCGTGTGTGTCTGTGTGTATTTTTGTGAGCTGGGGGTCAGGCAGAGGCTGTCTCGTGGGGCCGCTCTGTGTTGTAGGATAATATACAGATTCTAAGTGGTCACATTGTTTTCTGATTTTCCTGTTTGTTTTTGTCTTGTAACATTTCGGCACTTTGAGTAAAGCAGGTAATTTCACATTTTCAAATTTACAGTTAAAAGAAATCTGCATTTACCGTAACCAGGCCATTACGCAACCGCTGTGCCTTGAAGACCCCCGTCTGATTGGCCGTCTCGCAGAAGCCTGCCGAGGGGCAGCACCCAGTGCCTGTGAAATTTGTCTGCCTCTCCCTCACAATGGAAACAGTAGCTTTTCCTGGGTCACACTGACCGAGTTTGCTTGACGCCGGTCCTCGCTGAACTCAGTTACACCAAAGTATTTCACAACAGTGATTGAAGTTGCTGAGATATTTGCTCAATTTGACAAAAGATGTATTGGATTAGAATGGCTGACGCCACCATTAATCTTGCTGGGTTAAGTCATTAAGACTGTGAATCGTGTGACACTGTCATCACAGACATAAAAATAAAACTTGAATCACCAGCTGCATTACACGTCGCATAGTTTCCTGTGAATCTCTTTTGAAAGCAGTTTAAATCCAGAGAAGAAACGTACTCTGAAAATGGTTTTGGAACGATTACCACAGAATGACAAGGTGCTGGACGGCCATCGCTGCCTTCAAAAAAATCTCCAAGTTTCTAGCATGTGATTGTCACGTCTGTGTGACATTGGTCTCAGTGCAGCCGCTTCAGGTGGGGACTCTCGCCACAGCGACTCTCCCAGGAGGCGGTCTGTCTGACATTATCATGCTGTGCTAGTAAGGTCTGAATATCTGTTAGCATTAGCAACATACTTCCTGCTAGCTTAACTAAAAGAGGCTTTTTTTTGGCTTTTTAAAAAAAAAAGACGTGTTTGTTATTTTGTTTCTCAATGGTTTACTCACGATGCATTAGCAAGTGAAAGTTAGCATGCATACAGGTGTCTGACGCTTGGTGCATCAGTGCTCTCTGGACGTGATATTTTACGAATGGCAGCCGATGTCAAGATGCTGATGTACTGAGCCTTGGGCTTGTTTGTGATGATCAGCCTGTATCTATCACACCATGTCACCAGGGGGTACCGCCTGGAGAGACGCATGCACACACTCTGTTGTCCTTCCGACACACACATGCACACACTATGGGCATGCTGTGTCACCAGCGGCAACGAACAAGCCTCTCACACTGACCCACTTGGGGGGGAGGGGGAAAGGAGGTGTGTGGAAATAGAAGGAAAGTGGGGCAATTTAAAGCTACAAAGAATAAAAGTGTTGGTTATGTTGTCAAGGCTGATGTACAGAGTGAAAGTGTGGAAGTTCTGTGTATCCTTCTGTCATGCAGACTTCATGAACATCCCATTTCTTTCTCGTGCCCCATTTTTCTCAAATCAGAGGATTTTCCTGTCCATGCTGTTAGCTGCAAGTGATGAGATCAGATTTGTTGTGTCTTGATGTGGGAACTCACTCTAAAAGACACAAACTTAGGTGACGATTATCCGTTGAGAAACAAGTTGCTTCAAAAGACACTTTGAAATCCTGTCCAGAGGGCGGTATAATCAAAATAGAATCAGGTTCCAAACCACCTCCAAGTTTTTACATCTTTTTGCTAAAGGTCGTCTGCGATCCGTAACTCTCCACACTTTGAAACTAGGGTTGAGACTCAGACCCTCTGGTGCTTGCTGTGTGAGGACCGTAGTGTGGATTGGGAATAACTTCTGTGTCATTGACTTTTTCAAGTTCTCGCCTCTAGTTAAGAAGACTCCTAATTTGCTTCCCGTCTATTTAGTTGTTGGATTGCATGACACAGCTGGAGGCCCGACGCTGGGATGTGAACTCTGGGATCAGTGAGTTCTTTGCAGATGGCTGCCAAATAATTAAAAATTACGCTCTTTCTGCCTCTTGAAAATCATTTTGGAGAGAGAATGTTTTCACAGCAATCAATGAAAACATTCTCAGATGGTTCCCAGCTGCTCAATCGATTAGTGAAATACTCCTCCTGTAGAAAGCCTAATTATAGAAAAAAATAATAGAAAGTTTAATTCTTGGTCTCTGGAACGTATGTTTGTTTCCTGCCAAAAACCATTGCCATCCTATATGTCTAATTCATCTTATCAGTCACACGGACAGACTTTCCCGTAAATGCCTTTATGAATCAAAAAGACTTTTCTTGGTTTCTAAATTCACCAGAGGTGCCGCAGGGAGAGGTACCGGAACTTACAAACCTAACAAGAGTTAAAATGCCAAAGTTTGGCGATTAAAAACACTGCACCGCGGACCAATGACTTGACCACCGGGTCTGGTGGTTTGTTCATGGCATGTGTTCTTGTTTAGCCACTTAGCCACCAGCAACAGCCGCTTTTAAGACACTTGAAAGCTGAAAACTTCCTGACTGGGATGTTAACTGACTTGTTTTAAGCTGTAGGAAAAAAATGTGAAAATACCTGAAAATTGTGTTCACCACAGACTGTATTTCAGGCATTTAATCAAAACCCACCGATTTTGAGACGAGGGAACTTTCGTTGTTCCACAATGCAAATTTATTCCCGGGATTAGGTCTCGTGTAAACGATAATTCCAGATGGATCTTGTGACCCTTAAAGTTCCTCTCCTACAATAACAACTGCTGCCAATATGGATTCTGTCTGTGTGTAAAATAGCTTGTGACCTTTGAACTGACAAAAGAGTCAGAGGAAGGAGAGAGGTGACGTGTTGTGGATCTAGTGTCGTGGTTCATCGGATACCACTGATCTTACACACACACACACACACACACACACACACACACACACACACACACACACTCACTTACTTGCCCTTTACTGTGAGCACCCTGTACCGACAACATTTATTTCCCTAATAACCTCAACCTTAATGTTTTATCTCTAAACCTGTGACGAGGCCTGATCCCCTGGAAACCTAAATCCTAAACCTATACTCTTTGTTACGACAAGTTACCCTTACCTGAATAGAATAACACACACACACACACGCGCTCACAAGAACACACACAGTTACGCTGCACAGAGCTCAGATGTCTGGTGTCCATTCTCTGTTTGTCAAGTCGATTGACATAATTGCTTGAGCGCTGCTGTGAGTGTGGAGGGAAATAACTGCTGGTTTACTCAGACCACACTGGGCGAGAGACGGGGATAATTGAATACGCAAGTTAGCTTTTCAGGACAATCGAAATGATAAATGCTGGACAGGGGAGGAGAGGAGGGAGGGTGAAGAAGGTGCGATGGTTCCATCGGCTTCTTGGCTACAGGTGAGTGTTTCTTTACAGGGATAGAGAACGGCACAACATGATGTATCGTCAGCCTCCAGATCCACTCTGGAGATGTTAAATTGTGTTTTCTCATGCTATAAATGTCAAGCTAGAGCCATTAGAGTAGTTCCTTTGTGCCTTTTAAAGCTTTTTTGGGCGTCGTATCTTGGCTTTTCTCGAACCATAAAACTGAAATCTGTGAATCTAATTAAAATGTTTGCAAACCAAGGCTTTCAGTGCTTCTCCCATTACATGCTCATTCCCTTCACTGGGACTTTAACAAAATATGCAGCAAAAAATAAAATGTCAGGGTCAGAAGAGGAAGACCTTAAAGCTACCAAAAAAATGAAGATGAAATGAAAGAAGATCAAATGAAATCAAAAGACTTGCAAGTGAATTTTTAACTTGATAAACAGGATAAAAAGAGCTTTGCAAACGTATAACGATTATTTAGTAAATAATGTTTTTTTAAGTGATTTAAAAGAAGAAACTAGCCTAGAAATGTGCCAATGAAAAAATGTGTGTGTGTGTATATATATATGTATATATATATGTGTGTATATATGTGTATATATATATGTATATATATGTATATATATATATGTGTGTATATATGTGTGTATATATATATGTATATGTGTATATATGTATATATACACATATACATATATACACACATATAGATATACATATATGTATATATGTATATCTATATGTGTGTGTATATATATGTATATATATATGTATATATATGTATGTGTATATATATATATGTGTGTATATATGTATATATGTATACTCAAAATCATGGCTGCACACGAGTAAATCTGATGTTTTGCCAGACTCCCCTGATCAGGAGTTTTGATATTTTTGGGATATTTGCTCACAAGTCTTGACCGTGCCCTGTTACGAGGTGAGATGGACCACAACTAGCTAGTTCAGGCTTGTATAAATGACCTCCTTGATTTAAAAATTTGTCTAATGAACATTGTAATATGTTCCAGACATGATTTTTGCAGACAAATGTCACCAATCACGGGCCTGCTTCTTAAAATCCCATTTCTAATAAGCATAGAAAAATGTCCTCCTTATCAAAAAGCCTGTTTAGGGTCAAACCCTGCACATAACGACGCAATCCACACTTCCATTGATGATTTTTTAAAAATTACTATCATTTCATCCTTTAAATCTTTGTGATCTTTGCCTGTGAAACTTGCACAGTGACGCTCAAACAATCTACTGGAGGAACATGAACATTTCTCACTGGAGGGGGACTGAGAAAAAAATATGTTGGAATAAAAACAGTCTGCATAGAGAAAACTGGCATACCACGAAACCCACACTGGTGCAGTTGTGTTGTCAACCAAAGCCTCCTCCTCCGTAATCTTGTTGAAATCACATCTTTGGCTGCACAAGTCAGAAGATGTTACATTCATTTCCTCCCACTTGCAGCTGTTTTTTTTTTTTTTTTTGAGGATATTAGTTTTGTTGTCACTTTACCATCAATCAGAAATGGTGCCGCATGGCCGCCTGTGGAAAATAAATGGTGGAGAAACTTTAATTACCTGAATAGTAGCAAAAAGTTCAAGCCGCGGTAACGAGGTAACCTCTTGGTGTCTGCCGAGGGTCCGTACTTAGAAATCAGTGAAGGAATTAGAAGGATTACATCAGCCTGAGAGTGTAGGCTGTGAGATGAAGACGGTATATTCACAGTGTGTTTATGTGTGTGACCACATGTATACACAGTCGTCCCACACGAGGCCCATCGCTGTTCTGTTTAAACTGCATTTACAGTGTAATTTAAATATTTGAGACACACACACACACACACACACACAGAACTGAATCTCAACCGGTATAATCACTGGATGAGCTGCCGATGCTCCCGCTGTGCCGTTGTCGTGGCAACACGGACAACCCACCTCTGCAGGAAGAGGAGGAGGAGGAGGAGGAAAACAAGAAGAGGAGACAAGGGGGAGGATGAAAAAGAAGAGCAGCAGAGGATGACGGGAGTGTAAGGGAGGAGGAAGAGAAGAAATAGTTGAAGAGGAGGAGCAAAGCAGTGGGAGAAGAAAAGAGGGAGATTAGAGGGGGAGGAGGTGATCTGAAGGTGATGTATGTAGGCACAGGGAGACAAAAAGGAGACGGGGTGGAGGAAGAGGAGGGTGATTAACTCCAGAGAAAGCGAGAGATGGGAACAGAGGAGCTTTCAAGAGAGACGGAGCCTGAATTCACATCAGCAGCTGGGCTCAACTCCTCAATCCACTTTAATCTCTCTCTGTTCCAGGCCCTGTGTTTCTGTACCAGGAGCTGAGGACGCACCATCGGGATCATTTACTTCTATTATTTCAAGATCAGAGGGAATCTGTGTCTTGGCTTCAGGTGCAGATTCTGTTGACAAGTCAGTAGTTTAACTGAACTTATAGTTTAAAGTTGCCCCTCACTCCCGGGTGTGTGGTCAGGTTTAGGTGGAGTACATTTCACACTGGAACCAGAGTCTACAGGTTGCACTCCAGCACTGCTATCATATCACTACATTACCAGCTGTGTATGTCCCCATGTCTGTTCACTGTCTTCTCTGCAGCCGTTAGCTAGTGGGGGGGTCC
>NC_141323.1:10938100-11195600 GCF_037954235.1 Aulostomus chinensis | reverse complement strand
TCAGAACGCATGTGCTGAGTGGAAAATTTCAGCGATGAACAGGTAGTGCTTGTGCATATTGACCTGAAATAGCATTTTAACCATCACATAATGGGAAACGTGTTACTCTGATTTTATGCTTTAGTATTCTCCTCCTCTGTAAAAGCTTCTGCATAATTTGGGTTCAGATGGAGAGTGTTTGTGTCCCATGTCTCAAAAAAAAAAAAAAAAAATCCCCTGAAGAATTTTTATATAAAACCTGAAATATTCATGACCACAGAAATAACAATCAAAGCTAAACACAACAGTGGGGTTGTTATTCATGAAGTGAAGTGGTTTGCCTCCTCAGTTGTGTTACGGTGCGGTGCTGAAAGCTGCTGTTCATACAAACGTGTCGGTGGAGCGAAGGAGGAGGAGCTGCTGTGATGACGCAGTACATAAAGAGAACGTAGGTTTGGTTAACGCTTCTAAACTAGTAGAAGGACAGTTGATAGCAGCTCACTCGGGCAGGCAGGTGATAATCTGCTGGTTATGTGACGCAGAGGCTATGCTGGTGTGGGAAGTGGGACAGACGAGCTTAGAAGGACCGACCAGAGACCAGAGATAAGCATACAGAGAGGAGCTATCAGAAGGGGGGGTCTAATGAGGAGCGAGTCAGATGCGACATGGAGAGAGAGAGAGAGAGAGAGAGAGAGAGAGCTGCTGACTCATCCTCTGACAGAACAGATCCGTCCCCGTCTCTCTCCCCTCACCCCAAAGTGCTGCTGGCAGTCTCCCCTCCAAGCTGTTCCCAAGCCTCCTCGACCAAATATCTCCAGCTGAAGCCACACAAATGTGCTCCATCACATGAATTCTGCATTTACATCGGGAACTCTGGTTCTCTCTGTGTTTGGCTGCTCTGAGGCCAGAGGCGCCAACAAGCATGGCGATGTCATTTGTATTACATCCCTTGTTTTGTCTGTACAGGCGTCATTCTTGCGATTGACTGTGATTGTGAATCCAATTTTCACGTTTGTTTGTCTTGGTTCTAGGAAAGCGATCTCACGCTCAGGCCTCCAGCACCTCGGCCCCCCCCAGCCCTCTCTGCCTCCTGCCGCCAACGGCCCCAACAAGGAGCTACGGACCTGCGTGGACTGGACGGTCAGACATTATTTCTCTGCTTCCCCTCAATGTTGGTTTTTTTGGGGTTTTTATTTGTTGTTTTTTTTTGGGGTGATTTTGGTGGCGCCTTTCAACCCAAAATCAAAATGATGTTGAATCAGCCTGGGCCGGCCGTTGATGCAGAAATCTGCTGAAAACCGACATTTAGAACCTCCCACCTGCTCTTGCTAACAAGAGTTAATCAGTATTTTGACAGAGCCTGTCAGAGAACTATGACAAGAATCTAAAAAAATCATTTAGTCCATTAATAATCTTGATATTGATTTGAATTCGTATCCTTCAATAGGAAGTGTGTGTGTTCTGCAGTGTCACCTCTGGGATGCAAGGACACTCTGCTCCTTCATGCAGAATCTCAGGGCGCGTTTCCACTGGCTCACTTCGGCCTGGGTCAGTCGGTTTGGCCCTGTTTCCACTGGCCCCGACACCATACTAACAGTTACCATTTTGGTCCCTTCTCCGCTGGGGTTCCAAGTGAGCGGGGACTAAAATGTGACGAAAACACATAGCGGTTGCTGATTGCGTAACTTACCTGCTTACGTCTACCTCGTATCATCCTGGCCTCGTGGAATCCTGGTCATGGCTTGGTAAAGTCTTTTATTCTTTTCTTGGCTGTTCTGTTTCACCACTTGAAGCCTTGCCTGTCTGTCCTCCCTCGCTTTTAGTTTAAGCAAAAAGCACTGACCCAGCAACAGGCGTCACGCTGCCTCCATGTCCTCCATTGTTGTTGTTGTGTCGCACACAAACTACGCCGGAGAACTCTCAGCTGGTGAGTGGTACCCAGCGCTCATGGAAACGCATTCGTACTGAGCTGTACCGACCCAACCCGAGCCGAAGTGAGCCTGTGGAAACGCGGCCTAACTGTTCTCAGGTTTCACCTTCGTCTCCCTATGGGCTCATTGCAGCTTTGATTAGGACCCGAGCACCAAAGTGCCAGAGACCAGAAGTCCTCGGCACATCCAAGTGTTGTCTGAGTGCTTTCCAGTAACTTTTTTAGGTTCTGAATGTCAGACTTTCCTGTGTTTGCTTGTACAGAAGTAGGTACATTTATATATGACGTGAAAAAGAGTCATCCTGAATACCCACTCATACAGGTACGACTATGACACACACACAAAAACACAAAAAAATCTGCTCTGCACTCAGAAGTCCTCATTCTCCCTGGCTGAGTCACCCAATGACATTTGGATTTTTATGCCAACAGATTTGCGAGCAGACTGGTTTCAACAGCCGTATGTTCATGTGGAAACTAAAAGCAGCATTTTTCTTTGAGGCTTTTTTATCAGTACTTGGAAATGTTTCGGTAACCGAGCAAAGAAAAGAGAGTTTTATCTGTCAACACTTCATGGGATGTGACTCTTTCGGGATTTATCTTGCAGAATTTAATGGATTTCTCTTCTGATGCGCCTCTCAAAGCTAAAGAGCCATTTTAAAGTACTCTCTTCTTTGAAATGTTGCAAAGGCTCCAGCCAAGCTCCAGTGCTCAGGGAAATGCCAGCCAGCGATGGGAAGAACTCTCTGAACTGCCATGAAACAACTGTGCTAATTGGACTGTCAGAGTCGAAAAGTGCTTCACTTTTGTTTAGTTTAGTTTACGTATTAACAACAATGAATAAAAATGTTGCATTTGTGATACAAATGATGCTTCAAAAGAAACAAATTCATGGTCGTCCACTTCAGTTGTGGCACTCTTTGGCCTGTTGGTTCAAAACAAAATCATTTATTGAGAGATTCGTTGAAAATATTTGGAATTTTACATTTGCAGTAGAGAAGGTCTAAACAGGGATACGAACCGCTAATGCCATGTTTTATTTAAATGATTGCTTCCCGTCCAGTTGGGAGTTATGAAGCTGTGATTTTTAAACACTTAAACATAGTAAATTGCATCACAATCTTTCATAAGATCTTTTGCCACCTCTTGCATTTTCGCCTGCTGTAATCAGATTCTGCAATGATGGCGTCCTCTTCTGTAACCGGGTGCACAGAAACCACTGCTGCCAGCTTGTTGACAATGGATTTAACGGAAGAAAGGCACGCTTCTATTTTTATCTGATTCAATAAGAAAAGAAAGACTTCAACAGAGGGAGATTTTTTTTTTTCTGCTTTATAATCATCAAAGAGGGAACATTTTCAATTTGGAGCACACCAGGCTCAAAAGATCTGCGGTCACTGAAGACGCATCCGGAATACTCAGAGTGGCTAAAAATGCAGCCTTTGTTTCAAAAATGTGAGCAAGAATAAGGTAATTATGTGGCGTTCATCAACTGGTAATTACATGGTTCTATAACAGTTGACGGCCTACGTTTGTGTACGGCTGAATAATTGAACGAGTCGGCATTAATGATGAACACGAAACTAAACGTTCTCTACGGTTATTAATTGGTAGGTGTAAGTTGTTGTCCCACATCTGAGACCTCCCTCAGCTCTGTCTGCAGGGACACTTCCACCATCACGTCATCGCTGGCCTTTAGTGCTCTGCACGACACACGCACACACACACACACACACACACACACACACACACACACACACACACACAGATAAAATCAATATACATAATCACTCATCAATATACACTAAAGGGTTGATTACACTTTGGATTTATGGGGGATTCTAAGTGCTGATGAGTCCATTAGTGCTTGTCTGTACTGACTCACATTTGTACTGTAGGGTCACGTAGTATTTTTTAACAAAAAGACAGAGTGGAGGCACATTTGGCAGTGCAACCACAAGACATAGCATGAGAGAGTGGAAACGTTTCCAAGGCTATAGCGAGTGGTAAAGGATGGGGGAGGTGGCGGCTACAGGGGCAAATGTGAATTTGGTCATAATTTAAAATCTGGAACGGACAGAGAGAGATTAGAGAGATTAGACAGCTTTGGCTCTTCTTAGTGCTGCTCATCACTCGATGGTCAGTAGGTTACTAATAATCATTTCAGTGGTAGATGCAGGGGATCACAAACCATACGAATATAGTTGCTGTTTCGCTAACTGCACTATGTTGGACACTTTTTGTGTGGTTTTTCAGGCGCTAGTGAAACAGTAATTGTACTTAAACTGGGACCAACCCAACTGATGCCCTCTCCTAAGCAGTGGAGGATTATGGGCTGTCTGCGCGGCACTTGTTCAGAATGAATGTACAGCTCAGTTTCAGTCGTTCCCTCAGACACAGTTGGCTGCGTCTGCCCGTGGGAATCAATCAATCAATCAATAAATCTTTATTTATAAAGCGCCAAATCACAATGAAAGCCATCTCAAGGCTTTTTACACAAAGAGCAGGTGTAGAACCTCACTCTTTAACTCTAGCATTCCCAGCTGAGGGAGCACTTGGCGACGGTGGCGAGGAAAAAAAACTCCCTTTTAGTAGGAAAAAACCTCAGGCAGAAGCGGATTCAGAGTGGGCGGCCATTCGCTTCGACCGGCTGGGGTTGAGAGGGGGGGGGGGGTGGAGAGAGAGGGGTGGGGGGGCAGGAGGATAAGATTAGAGAGAGATGGAGGGGTAGACAGAAGAGAGAAACACAGGGCCAGGGCGAGCGAGTAGTGGGAACGTGGATCAGTGTCCTAGTTGCTGCACTAGCGCCTCCCCTGGTTGGGAGGGTAACATTTCAGGGGGAGGGTGACAGATTAGTGCTTTTTCCCCTGGTGAAACTCCTCGCCATCAGGCTCAAAGATGCTGTCATACTTATGACGCAGGAAATAAAATGGGGGCAAAAGCACAAAAAGAAGAAGATCCCAGAGTCCAGCTCTACTTGGTGATGTTGTGACTTGAGCTCAACAATGTTGTCTGCACGCTAACGATGCGAATGCTAACTGACAGCTGATGGTGAGATGATCAGATTCTGTGTTTGGCAAGTTAACATGCTAGAATGCTAACATCTGTTCCGTGGACTGTGTGTTTCAGTCATTCCTTTGAGATTTTTCACCTGACAAGTGTAAACTCTGACCTGACGGTGGTGCAGAAACAGTCCTGAAGTCCACAACTCAACCGAGAAGAGCAGCAATTCAATAATGTCATTATGTCTCACATGATCTGTTCCACCTTCCCTCCGTCGGTGAGCGTCTACTGACACAAGCATTAGAAAGCACGGAGGCCCGGTCAAGACCAGTCTGGCGTATTTATACGAGCCAAAACTGAAAATGTCCCTCAAAGGAGGGAATATGAACAATTCCTGAATAGAAAAGTGGGAGGAACTGCAACAGAAGAGGACAGACATGCAATTCATGTTGACAAAAACATCCATATTCAGCAGATCCGTGGATCTGTACCGACCTATGATGCGATAGAGGATGATGAGGATACACCAAGAACATTAGAAATAAAACCATATTTTAACTCACTCTTAAGAAGTTCAACAAAAAGTATGTTTTCATAATTCTGAGAGGTTTTTATTGAACAAATACACGGTGATTTTTGTGGGCTGATGTTATTTAACTTCTATTTCCTTGCATCGGCTGCTTTAACTTCTTGTGTTAAGAGTATAAACTTAATTCCAGACCTTTGTTTTTTTTTGGGGGGGGGGGGGGGGGGCGGTGCGGGGCTGCTGGCTCAGTAGCAGAGAACTTTCATTTCTGCTCCACTGGACTATTAACCCTAGTTGGTGCATTCACAGTCATTCAAACCCAGCCTACACTCTCGGATGTTCCATCGCTGGGTGTTTGCACTTGCATTGGCTTCTGCCTTGTTATGATTAGCACCTTGGTTAACATGCACTGTGAAATTACACACCTACGTAGCAGTGGCAGCAATTATGTGCTTGACACACATCTTGACCATTTTCACTGCCGAGTGTTTACACGCGTATAGTCGCAGTTTAATGGGAGTGGAAGTGACGGGAGTGAGAGGTGAACAGGTAAACGATGATGTCATTGTTTCCTGTCTCTTCACAGGAGAACGCGGTGAATGGGGATCACCTGTGGATGGAGACGAGCTGCTCGGGAGAGCTCTGCTACCTGGGAGAAGACACCTGCCTGTTAAAGACCGCAGTGAGTAGAATACTGACCACTACCTGTGTGCGTGTGTGCGTGTGCGTGTGCGTGTGCGTGTGCGTGTGCGTGTGTGTGTGTGTGTGTGTGTGTGTCTGTTTGGCATGAGTGTAGAATAGTGGCGGTCAAGTCTACCCTTCTTATCACAGATCTGATAACGGATGTGACTCGACATGTTCCAGAAGCTACAGGCTGTTACAGAGAACCTCCCCCTGCTCTTAGAGTTTAGCTACAGTTTGTATCATGGTCACTAGCATCTGTGAGTCATTCTCCCGACATAAACAGTCTGTAGACGTAAAAGCAGAATTGAACCAGCAAGAAAATAATGATGAATTTGGACCAAAACATGGTTTCAAATGCTCCTTTGTGCCTTTGCGCAGGCTCACGCTTCCATGGTATCAACTTCTTTTACGTTGTCCGGCCCTTGTGACAGAGAGACAGCAGCTTCTGATCAGGAGTTTCTGTTCTTGTGTGTTCATTCGTAAGTCCGTCTGCACCTGCTCCTCTGTCACCGTAACAGTTAAAACTGCTGCGAAGCTCAGCTGCGTCCTTCCTCATTTGGCTTCTAATAAAGAGAAATTCAGCTTTGTGAGGGGGCGAGCAGGTCAGGTCTTCTTCCTCGTAGCGTCTCTCAGCGAGGCTGAGCGATAAGCTTTCAATAATGTGATTATTTTAAACCTTTATTATGATTCATCAACAGTTGTTTACTACATTTTTCTAAAAGTTAGGTTTTTTTAAATCATTTTAAAAACATTTTGCGATGCGTGAGTGATTTTTTGTGTGTGTGTGTGTGTAAATGACGCACAAAAAAAAAATCTAAATAATGTATACTGCAATGAGGGGGCAGCATGACTCAAGGGTAGCGTGGCTGTCCAGCAACAGAAGGGTCGCTGGTTCGATCCCCACTTCCCCCGGTGAGCAAGATACTGAGCCCCTAATCTCTCCTGATGGCCCTGCGACGGACTGGCAACCCGTCCAGAGGGAACCCCGCCTCTCACTCAATGTCAGCTGAGATAGTTGCCCCCCCCCCCCCGCAACCCTTAATAGATAAGAGGTATAGAAATTGGATGGATGGATGGTATACTGCAATGTGTAACATAAAGAGACATGTATTTTTTTTGTAAAATACTGAATTATTTGTATATTTTATGAAAATCGGTATCGAAAAAAGCATTGAATACACCATACTGGTGTGTACCATACTGGTGTTACCATACTGGTGTTACCATACTGGTGTACCATACTGGTGTGTACCATACTGGTGTACCATACTGGTGTTACCATACTGGTGTTACCATACTGGTGTTACCATACTGGTGTTGCCATACTGGTGTTGCTGACTGTCCTGATGCTAATAACTGAGTGAGCTGAAATGAGCAGAAGTCTGCAGAGATTCTGACTGTCGGTTTCTACACACTCTTCATTGCACTGCTGTCGCTGTGACCTGATATCATAACTGTGGCTTCTCTTTCATAGAGCTATTAGCTTGCTCATTAGCTCTCTTTTGCAAATTTTGCGGCGCCTGATTTCATGAATCAGGGTGAAGAAACCTGAGGTTAGACCCGTGCAGCCAGGTTGTAAAAGCTGGTGGAGCAACGCTGTTGGGGGCTGTTGCTGCAGTGTTTCAACAGCTGATTGCAGCAGTGCTAAAGTTTGTCCTTTTCTGTTGTTCTGCAGAATTTCACATCAGTAGAGGAGCTACAAAGAACCCACAGAGCTGTGATTTCTAAAAATGTACTGGCCGATATGGGGCTGTGAATATAGAGCTACTAATTTTATGTGTTTTTCAGTATTTTATGTTTTCGCTTCCCTTCAGTATTGCAGTATAAAATGTAGTTTATGGACTAAACAAGTGTTCTTTGCCTCTGTGGTCTTAAACACCCAGCAATTTCAGCCTCATTTCGAACCGGATGCTTCTCTCTTATTCAGATGAACTATTTCTACTAAGCGTAATTATAGATATCTCCGGCTCTTCTCACCCTCTTCCAGTGAACTGAAGCACCTCGAGTGGAGAACTGGCAAATGATCTGTTCTATTTTCTGTTCTGTATGTCTCCAGCCATCATTTATCATCAGAATCTCTCGATAAGAACACAATGAGACTGTGAGCAGAGTGATGAAGTAAAGACGGAACTGCTGTACGCTCTCTCGGTCAACACCTGTAATGAGATGAATATTCCAGCAGAGCTCTCAGATACCTAAAAGGACATGCTGACCTCAGTGGAATCTGGGATTGCTGGGAGAAGTCATAAATGACATGAATAAGCACATTATTACCTGTACTCAGCCAGACATTTAGGCTTCGTCATCACGGACATCTGACGGATGCCGCTGACGCTTTAAATTCCCCACTCAGGGAGTGTAGTGGCGTCCATGCTGTCAGAGCCATCAGTGCACCTCTGCAGGGACCAGCATCACCTTTCAGACAAGGGTCACATGTGAGATGAATTCAGCCAAAGGTGTCAGTTGGCTGCTTCTTGATGACTTTGCTCGCCCGCCAGCTCGTCCTGTAACATTTAATTATTGACGATGCACAAAACACAACTGTCCTTTGAAATCTGTTGAATAGCAGAGAAGGTAAAAATGTATAAAGTGTCCATTTATAAAGATAAAATTCTCATATCAGGTCAAATAATCAACCGCACCCCAGACTGCAGTGAACATGAGACCATGAAACTGTAGTAAAATGTTAACTGGAGGACTACATCAACTGCAATGTAGGAATCATTCCCACACTGATTCCTGCATAATTTGACTTCTTTTAGCAAACAGAGTCACTCCCCTGCTGGCCAGTACAGAGGAAGTTTAAAGGATGCAAGCACTTCCCCCGTGGCGTGGTTTTTCAGACCCATTGGCTGCATCGGCTTCTTTTATACAGTCTGTAAGCTGCTAACTCGGCTGCTTCCAGAGGTCTCAACACCCTGGTGGCAGCAGTATCAGCAGGACATCTGCATGTCTTCTACGGTTGCACGATGCTCTCCATCAGGAACTGATACTTCACGCATCCAGCAGAAGACATAGCATTCACCAGTGTGAGAGTTCTTCCTCCTGCGGAAGAAGAAAGTGATGTGCTTCTTTAAGTGATGCGTTTTATGTTCAAGGAAGATTTTATAAAGGGACTTGAGCCCCAACAGGAAGTTCACAACAACCAGCGCTCACTCTGGCTCTCCTCCATTATCTGGTGTCATTCTAGTACTCATAATGAGTAGTTCTCTGCAGTAAGAGCAATGGCAGCAGTAGTATTTATGTAGCACTTCGGCATCTTGAGTGTTAGCCTTTTATTGGAATCGCTGTCATTGCCGCGCATTACTGAGGTTCAGGGTCATTGAACTTTTTCTTGCACCTCTCATTTAAAGTTCCAGTAAGCAGTTTATTTAGAAGAAGAAGTTTTAGTGTTTTTTTTTAACGTGTGTTTATCTGTGTAACAGGGTGCCGATATCTCCAGTCCTGTTCCTGCACTTGTCAGGGATCTGTTGTACATCTAACCTCCCCTCCCCTCCTCCCCCTGTGCTGTGTCTCTTTTCTCCTTCAAGAAGTCGGCCCCCAGGAGGAAATGCGCAGCCTGTAAGATCGTTGTTCACTCTGGCTGCATAGAGCAACTAGAAAAGGTATCACACACACTCACACACACTCCAACAGTGATAATACGGGTGATCTCTCAGGTGTGACAGTTGTTTCTGACAGTTTTTTTGAGAGGAACATGAGCTTCTTTTACACAGCTTTAAGGCAGGAATATGAAAGCAGTATTGTTCCATCTCTGACCAGGCAGCGGAGGCATTAGTAGCTCCAGATCAGCGTGTCAGTGAAAGGACCATGCAGACGATTCAAAACATAGATGCTGTTGAGTTCATGCGTTGTGCCTCTGCTGCAGAGAACTCAAAGGTTGACGGCATTAGGACGGAATCGTTTGATTCTTTGCAAACTAACGAAGCGTCATAACGGTGCTTCGTTTTCAGTTCTGTTGAACTGAAGTGACATTGAAAGAGCAAAGCCGCAATCGGGATGGATGCATGCTGGATTGCATCTGGGGGACGTCACGTGTTGTTGGGGTGACAGACCAGACTCCATATTACCGTTTATTGTGATTTTTGCTGTTTGATTTTTGACCCTAATCAATGGGGAACAAGTTGGATGCTCCACGACTAGAGACTATTTCTCAGGCTTGTGACGACAACAAGGTATTTTCACTTCAACAAAAGATAAGAGTTGATGCTAGAAGGCACTCATACATCCTTCAGGTCTGGTCCTGGATCAGTCTCAAATGAATAGATTTTCCTCTACCCAAGATCACCTCCTTGACGGCAGTAATTATTAGTATTGATATCATTTTTTTAAAAAAACAGTAAATGGTAAATTTTTTCATACTTTCACATGGACCATCTGTTCCCTATTTCTTCCTCCCCGCAGATCAATTTCAGATGCAAGCCAACGTTCAGAGAGGGAGGATCGCGGTGCCTCAGAGACGTACGTGTGTCTTTGTGTAGAAATTTACAATTTATCGGGTCCTCCTTTCACAAGAGAGGAAAAAAAACTGTAGCGTGTTTGCATCTTTCTCCCCAACAGCAGAACCTACTGAGACATCACTGGGTCCACAGACGGAGGCAGGAGGGGAAGTGTAGACAGTGTGGAAAGGTGAGTTCACACACAAGTGTTTTCGCTTGCTCGTGCTCCCACATTCACCCTCAACGTGCTTCTGTCTGATTCCACAGAGCTTTCAACAGAAGTTCTTCCACAGTAAAGAAATCATCGCCATCAGTTGTTCCTGGTGTAAACAGGCGGTGAGCATCAGTCGCCACGGAGAGAGCAGCCAGATCCTGCTGTCTTTAACTACGCCTCCATCCAGCATCACGTTTGTCATTTACTAAAAGACTAAAAGTCACGTCCTAAACGTGCTGAAGAAAAAGAAGTTTCAGTATTGCGCACTTCTTCAACACTCACGACTTAAAGAGTGCAGAGTGGGAGAAAGTTTGAATAAAGAATTACCCCGTAGCAAGTGTAAGATGATAATGTTGGATAAAGAGGAATGTGTGGATGAAAATGAGGTTAGATTTCTGCCAGAAAGTTGATATTAGAACTGATGGGTGAGATTTTGCCTGTATTATCATATTTGTGTTCCTCAGTTTGTCATTTGCTCCTCGTAGAACTTTACCCAACTGGGACTTTTGCGAGTCAGATCAGTTTTGGCTGTAGATGTAAAGTAATAATGCGTTTTTCATTTCCTTTTTTTTTTTTCATTGAGACTATCAGGCAATCAGAAAATCCATCGCCATGAGTGTCAGTGGTGGTTTTGACCACGTCTGCAGATTGACTTTAAAAATCAGTGACAGACCGCTGGTTAATAATGAGAAATGTTTCTGTTGCAGTTCCACAACAAGGTGACGTGTTTCATGCTGCACCAGATTGAGGAGCCGTGTTCGCTGGGGGCCCACGCCGGAGTCATAGTACCGCCATCCTGGATCATCAAAGTCAGGAAACCACAGGTGTACACACACAAACACACACACCCCCAGCACAGCGCTCCTCCACAAGCCCGCCTGCCCGCCTACCCGCCCGCCAGTCAGTCTACTGGTTAATGAAGTTCACTCGCTGTCCTTTTATGACAGTAATGAGAAATGACTTGGCTGGATCTAAATATAAAACACTAAAAGAACTAAACTCTGTGTGTGTGTGTGTGTGTGTGTGTGTGTGCGTGCGTGCGTGCGTGCGTGTGTGCGTGCGTGTGTGCGTGCGTGCGTGTGTTGGGGGTTAGCTGTGATGTGATATGAGCTGACTCATGTCTGAGAGAGGACTCTATGTTATGTCTCGGCATCACACGCACATACATACAAACTCACACACACACACACACACATATATACATACACACTCACATACCCCTCAGTCACATCACATGCTTCATTGCACGTTTAATTACCATCACAAGGAACATGGTGACAGTGAACTTACCATCCAATGCTGTGTTTGTGTGTGTGTGTGTGTGTGTGTGTGTGTGTGTGCGTGTGTGTGTGTATGTGCGCGCGAACCCTAGAGCTCACTCAAGAACTCTGCCAGAAGAAAAAAGCGGACCTCTTTCAAACGAAGGACAAGCAAGAAGGGAATGGATGTGAGTAACACAATGAAAGAGCTAGACAGAGGAGGAGTCGCGTATTCAGGCTTTTGAAGTATTCATGCACTCCTAGTTTCCCCTCAGACTGGAGCTCAGAGTTGCAACACAGAACAAAAGCTGAAACCTTGTATTTTAAATGGTGACTGAATCCATCGTAACCTCCTGCATAAGTTTAAGATGTTATCAGCCCATGAGGTGGCCGTTATCAGTGGGTCAGAAGGATGTCATCTTCACTGGAGTCACGTCTCCTTTCAAAATAAAAGAAACCCATCTTGAAAAGTGGTTTATTTTTTGTCAGCACTGGAGTTAAATCTAGGCTGCTGGTTTCACAAGATCATGCAAGCGAAGCTTTTATCAGGCATCCAGGTATTCATGTCTGTCTGAAGCAGCTTCTGTCTCTGCCTCCGTCTCATCCCCCTCTGAGGAGGAAGGGACCGGGTCTCGCTGTGTCGACAGTGGGACATCGGAGCTGGACGCTATTTCTGTTTTGAAGAGCAAAGACTCTTCCCCGTGGAAGACATGTTTTCACTCTTCTACCAGTTGACTGACTTTGGCCTCTACACCAGTTTGTTGATCCGATAGCTTGAAGTTAGCCAGTCGTGGACTGTCTTTATTGAAAGTTTCTGCCTTTTTCCAACGCCTTTCCATTTCTCAGATGCCTCTGTGAACAAAAGGTGACAGTCATGATTTTTTTTTTTAAAGGCAGTCTTGACTCCTAGCTGGAGATGTGAAACTCACTGCTGGAAACTACAAACAAGCATTAGCCCCTGACCTCCTCTGGACTCTCTCACTATAGATCAGCACCATCTGATACCCCCCTCACTTCCGTCGCAGCTCCTGCAGCCACCAGAGAGAATCTGTCACTCTTAAGTTTTTGGAGGTAGAATAGGGCGGCCCAGCTCACATCAATGCTCCACACCAGAGCTGATAATGGCCATTTAATCAGCCGGTAATGGCCGAATACATTTCTGTTACTGTCCAGGAAAAATGGAACAAGTTTGGAGATTGATACATCCTTCTTTTCTCTTTGCAGGAGTCCAAATGGCGCCCGTTCATGTTGAAGCCTCTCCCCTCTCCTCTCATGAAGCCCATTTTAGTTTTTGTCAATCCCAAGAGCGGAGGCAACCAGGTCAGCACAAGTTCAAAGCTTCGCTCGTCATCTCTCCAACACCGCCACACAGTAGCCTCCTTGAAACGGCAGATTCATGAGTGGTGATAACAACTGTTCCTAATTGCAATTTTCTCTGTCTATAATTCATTTTACTGGCAGAGAGCGATACTCTCTTCACGCTACTGTACACTGTCAAGATAATCTCACCTTGTGTTATCAGATTTACATGAGTGAAGGTCTTTTATTAATCTACATCTCCACCGTGCAGAGTTTTGTGCAGTGTTTTGTTTTTTGCCAGGTCACTAGACTACATGAGTTATTACAGTCTGCCAGCTTCCAGAGCATTTAATTAGATGCCAGTTCAACGAGGATAGTTCTTATCAGATCAGTTTCCTATGAACCAACAGGTAATTATCCTGAAACACTTTACAGTACAGTCATGGAAAACGTATTCAACAGAATGAGTCTGTCACCACGAGCTGCTCCAGCCGCACTAACGGACTCAAGATGGTGCCTTGTAGTCGATGTGAGTCGGTTCCAAGAGTTTGATGATATTGGAGCAAAGTTGCTTACTTGTCTTTCTCTCCTCAGGGTGCCAAGGTGCTGCAGATGTTCATGTGGATCTTGAACCCACGACAAGTTTTTGACCTGTCACAGGGTGGCCTTCGAGAGGCGTAAGCTCCCCTCATCTTGTTCTTTCGACATACAAGGGTTGGAGTCGATTAGTATTTGGCTAATTGCCTGAAATAAGGTCTCTGCTGTCGTCAACACTAGCTGAAGATACTTCGACAGTTTGTTTTGAGGCATAAAACAAACCGTTAATTATCACGCTCATGAATTTTACATGTCCTAAAAGCAACAGTCGCCTGTGAGCGGCCCAGCAAGATGAGAGAGGTTGCTGTGGACATTAAACACAGAGAAGAAGCCTTAAGCCTGGTTGTGTTGATGCTGGAGTCACACGGCATCACATCAGGTTATGGTATGTTCTTCCAACATTTGCATTTACATTTAGAAAAAAAAAATCGTGAACGTGGTGAAGACGATCTTGGTGAACAAAATGTGTAACTTGTTTACCACAGAGCTAATTTTCTACAGTGACAAGCCAAGTCCCACCGGCTGTTGATGGAGGGAACCCAGGATGGTGCTCATTTGAATTTTTGGGTCAATCTAAAGAAACTACTTCATCTCTGTGGCACCGTATTTGTGTGAAATTATGACATTTTTAATGCCAATATTGCAAGACACCTGAGCGCATTTCCTCATACGCAAACACATTTTTCTTCAGTCGCATTAATTAACTCATCCTGGGTTAACTTGGGATGAACTGCAGCGTTTTCCAGATGAATTAGCACATTAGCTTATGGGGTGTTCTAATAACACCATGATTACCTTGTGATTCCAAGATTACAGCATAAAAAAGGGAATAATGAACACAACCGCTCCCGGCTTCCATAAAAACCAAGTTCTGTAAAAATAGTTGTTATTAAATCTGGACCAGTTCCACCTACACACGCTTTGAAGAAGCCTAATTTATTCTACAGTCTCGTGTTTCTCTGCTTTGTCCATTTTGTAAATTGTCAGGTTGGAGTTGTATAGGAAAGTGCCAAACCTGAGGATCCTCGCCTGCGGGGGAGATGGGACGGTACGGCTCTGTTATTACTGCTCTCTCTCTCTCTCTCTACATCAAAGGAGGATGGGCGTCAACTGGATGTAAGCCCTGTTTTATTCTCTGAATCTACAGTTGACTCTTTGTGTGTGTGTGTGTGTGTGTGTGTGTGTGTTTGTGTGTGTGTGTGTGTAGGTTGGATGGATCCTGTCCACTCTAGATGAGCTGCAGATGAATCCCCAGCCTCCTGTTGCCGTTCTTCCTCTGGGAACAGGAAATGACCTCGCCAGGACGCTCAACTGGGGTGGGGTGAGTTCCTAGCCTTGACATTTACCACAGAACACATAAGTTCCTCCTCCTCCTACACATTCATTCGCAATTGTCTGGTTTGTCACTCTAACGGCTTTGAAGTCAACTGTTTTTCACCCCATCTCATGGTTGTCTCAGCAGGGAAGTTAGGGAAAGTGGAAGTCGTCAGTTATAACCTAATGATAATAATCGTCCTATGCACTGAAAGTAATCTGAGATATCCGCGCCTGACACCTCTGGGAAGAACTCACCCACATTCCAGGAAGTTGACGAGAGCTTTCTTCCTGCGTATCTCATCCTCTGAACCCTGACACGACCGCCGTCAACGTCTTCCGAGCACAACACAACACGTGGAGTCGATGTTTGTGTTATGATCTGGTCTGAGTTCGACCACCACAGTACAGTTTAGTGACGCTGGCGGAAAACACCAGCTCGTTAAACACCAGCTCGTTAAACACCAGCTCGTTAAACACCAGCTCGTTAAACACAGAGTTCCTGTCCTTCTTTTCATACCGGGCAGGTTTTAATGGTATAGAGCAAACAGATGATGCTCCAAGTTCACAAACTAATTGGTCAAATACTGCATCAACTTTAATCACTTCTGTTACTGCAAGCTTGATAATTATGACGAGAGCTTAGTGCTGATGTCGTTCTTTATTCTGTTTTTTTATTATTATTATTATTATCAGGGAAATTACATTATATTACAATTAACCCCGGGCATCCATCTCTATACTTTGAGCTGTTGCACTTTCTTACTAAAATAAAGTGACGGAGGCTCTACCCCTTTGCGAGGACACACACACACACACACACACACACACACACACACACACACACACACACACAAATTGCATAAGCACCCTGCAACCTTTGCAATCACCCACATTCTTCCATTAGGCTCTCCTTTCGACCGGTTATGTGGGCTTGTAGCGGCTACAATACACCAAACACCTCCCTGAATTAGTCATTCGGTCTCAAAAACAAAACCAAAATAAAAAGAAAACAAAGTCTTTTCCCGGTGTTTCATGATAATTTACATTTTCACATTTTTTTCAACATCATGGAAAGTAAAACATCCACATCCAGTTAAGATTTCAACCCTAAATGATCCGGTTGTCTCTCGACCTGCGATGATTTAAGTGATACCAATGCATGAACTTAACTTAAGTATATTATCTTAACTTACGGGTGACTTCCCTCATTCATGGTCAGCTTCCCTGCTGGTCTGTTTTCTTTTGGAGGAGCAGGCCTGTGTGTGTCACCTGAGTCTGAACTGTTCCCAAACCATCCAGTGACACAAGCACAGCTTCGGGGATGTGGGGGTGACTTAACTGATGATGTCATGGAGCCAAAATTATGTATCATGTTATGTTAACGACGGCATATTAATATGATTTTTCTCCCCATGCGTTCCCTGCACTGAGTCAGTGTTAATATCTTGTGTGACTGAGGTCATGTGCTTCAGGTTAGATGGCGCCAGTAACGGTTGAAGTAACAAGTTGGATTGTGCCGTGTGAAAATTCCTTTCCCTTAATGTGTAATATTAGCGTTCGGTCCTTCCCACACGTTCCCAGTCCACCTCGTTCCTGCAGTCCTTTACTTTCCGTTCCTTTCTGTTCTTGTCTCATTTCTCCCTCTCTCTCCCTCCCTGCTTCCCTCCCCTCTCTCTCTCTCTCTCTCCCTTCCTCCCTCCGTTGTGTCGCTGCACCTGCCCCCGGTGCCCTCTCTGTGTGAGTGTGAATGTCCCTGTGACTTGCTTTGTGTCGGAGTGTGAGGTGTGTGTGTGTGTGTTTTAGTACACCCCAGAGGAGGCCCTGCTGATAAGCGCTACTATCATCAGATTGTTGTCTCCCTGTGTGTGTGTGTGTGTGTGTGTGTGTGTGTGTGTGTGTGTGTCTGTGTCTGTGTCTGTGTCTGTGTCTGTGTCTGTGTGTGTTAGTTACTGAATCCCTGGTACTCTTATTTTCTGACTATCAAGGAGGAAATCATCAATAAAAGCGGATAGAGAGAGGGAGAGAGGGAGGAAGTGAATCCTGTGCTTGAGAGTAATGACTAATGTGATGAAGGGAGAGGGGAATGGATGACTTGTCTGCGGAGTGAGGCGTGTGTGTTATCAGGAATCTCTGCTCTCTGCTGTGTTTGTGGCGTCTTCCTCTCTAACTGGTGGCCTCAGTGACCACTCAATAATCATCTCATGCTCTCCCTCTATTCCTCTCTTTCTCTTGCTGCCCTTGGAAGCAAGTAAAGACTCCCTCCAAAGGGTTCACCTGGCCAGGCCGGATTGATGAAGCCGTGAAGGCGCCTCAAATGAACCCTCTTTGAGTTCCTGAGGCTCTACTTTTGAAGGAGAAGGATTTGGGGTCTTTTTCGCATCAATCTGCTCTTCATCATGATGTCATCCTGTCTTTAGCTTTGTTGGTCTTTCTGTCTTTCTAGCTTATTTCCATCAGGGTTTTTTCTTCCTGTTACTGCTGCTTCCACTGTTTGTTGAAAATGTAAACTAGAGTCATGTATATTTAGCTTGACGGTACTGACGGTCAAGCTAACAACAGCAAAACTGTCTAAAAAAAAAATCCGTTTCCAAAGTCTCAGGTGCATCGACGGTATCACCCGCCGCTCCTTTATCCGTCCGTACGCTCAGCCCGGCTCTCGCTGTCTCTCCCTGCAGGGTTACACTGATGAACCGGTGTCCAAGGTCTTGTGTCATGTGGAGGACGGTTCTGTGGTGCAGCTCGACAGGTGGAACCTCCTCGTAGAGAAAAGTGCTGATCAGTCAGAGGACGGAACACAGAAGGTCAGAAGTACCGCAGAGTACAAGCTGTTATATATACTTATTCTACTGCGGTAGTTTTATTTGGAGATATCTTGTTGAGGATGAGTATCAGTACCAATTCAAAGTACCAGTGGATGTTCAGGGTGGATTTTATGTAAGGCAGCTTGAATATGTATGGCATCCCTAAAAGAACCCACTCACTCTCACTTTCCTGGTGTCCTCAGCTGCCTCTGAACGTGTTCAACAACTACTTCAGCCTGGGCTTCGACGCTCACGTCACCCTGGAGTTCCACGAGTCCAGAGGTGGGTGAGATCTATTCTGGTGTCTTTCCTGCGTATTTCACTCGGCATTAATTCTGTTTATATTCCATTAAGTTCCTCTGTTTGCTCTTAATGCACCAAACTGCAATGTTGTAAAAGAAAGATGAGCAGAACAGAATAAAACATTCAGAGGGGCACACATTTAGAGACTCAGCACGCACATGCGGGCATTCACACATGAGCTTTCGCACTTTTAATTCCATTATCTTTGAAAGGTATTTAATGCATTTTCTCCCTCCCTCTCCCTCCCTCTCCCTCTCTCCTCTTGTCTTTTCAGAGGCTAACCCCGAAAAGTTTAACAGTCGTTTCCGCAACAAGATGTTCTATGCAGGGGTGAGTTAGTGCACACTCGCACAGATTCATGCACTTCTTTCTGCTCTCGTTCTTTCTCTTTCTTTAAAAAGACACACACATAATCAGTGTTTTACAAGAACGTAGGAGATGCAGTATTTGCGGCTGAAGGAAGGGAGTACGGGAAAATAGAGGTGGAGAGATGAAGAGATGGAGGGCAATCACAGTCAGAAATGTTGGTGAAGTCAAACACAAGAAGCAGGAAGAAGCCAAGTGACTTCAGGGAAGAGGAGGTGTTTAATCTCGAAGCCATTAAAGTTATGATTTTATTTCTGAGACCAGTTCGACGAAGCCGGTCTTTGCTGCCAAATATCCTCTCAGTCACCGTTGTGTTGATTTTAGCAGCTATTCATTAGCAGTTTAGTGTCTTGATTTCTTTGTGGTGAACCTCAAAGGCAATGAATGCAGCTCATGCCAAGAAGTCACCAGAGCAGAAGTTAGAAAAAAGAAGCATCTGCGTTCTGCAGCCGGCCTGTAGTCATCATCAGCCACTGCCTTGGTTTTATTCCCTCCTGATAGTTGGTGCCAGTAGTTGCCAGCTCCTTTAAGCGATGAAACTGCTCCGGGAATAAACGTGAGAAACTGTCACAAACTGTCTCACATTCACAGCCTGTATGAGCCCTGCGGGGGGCGCCGCAGCCCCCCAGGATGGCCCTGAATTCTCAACTCTGTGTTCAGCAGTAACTTACCATCGCCGTTCTCACGCAGGCTTTAAGATGCTACAAATTAGTTTGAGTGGAAGTGTGCAGGGAGCCGTTTCTATGGAAACCTGACACCCGTCTCTTGTAATTGCAAGCGCCTAAACTTTGAGGTTTGAAAATGTAGCGAGTCAGTTGTAGATCTCAGCTCCTCTTGTTGCAGATCTCTGGTGTAAACTAGCCTTTCACGTTTCCTCTCAGGTGTTCAGGCTGACTTCGATTCAGTCTCACTTTTTGACTAAAATGCGCTTCAGTTTTCGTCAAGTCTCAGTCATTTGATCAGGAAATATCTACAAGTCTAACTTCTATCAAACACTTTGATTCTTGTTAGCTTAGTGGACAAATCTGTAAAAGGGAGGTTGATTCAGGTTTTTTTTGTGCCTAGTTTTCATCAGCTAAAGGATTCACTGGTCATGTGAACGCATCAAGCGTGCTGCTGTATCAGCCCCGCGTGTGGATTTCACGGTTTTCTGTTCAACAGCTTCTTCATTCATGAAGTGAATTTGGATTACAGTCTAGATTAAATTAGACTTGTTTTAAGAACCTCCAGAGACCCTGTGAAGGATGGAAAAAAGACATTAAGGGTGGGAGTCAGAGAGGAAGCATATAGAGGGTTATCTCTTTTTAATGAGCAAAATGTAATGGACTATAATTCTATTTGATTGTGTTCCTTTTCTGTGTGTGTGTGTGTGTGTGTGTGTGTGTGTGTGTGTGTGTGTGTGTGTGTGTGTGTGTGTGCGTGTGCGCACGCAGGCTGCATTCTCAGATTTCCTCCAGAGAAGCTCGAGGGATTTGTCCAAGCACGTCAGAGTGGTGGTGAGTGTCAACACACACTCTCCCGCTCCGTATTGTCTTCCATGTCGACATGTCTGAGCAGCAGGTCGCTCTGGTGATTAAAAGCGCCGTCTTTCAGCTGCTCCGTTTACATCCGCCTTCGCCCGGGATGTTGAACTGACAACCCTCCCTGACTGACCCCGACCTCTGACCCCTGCTGGGACCAAGTACCACAACATAACTCAGAAATAAGTGGATTTTAATGATGTGTTATCTGGTCATTTATCCCCTCAAGGCAACAGACCGCATCGGATAAAGTACATTCTAGCTATTGTCAACAAATCCCATAAAATACAGACCAAAACCAATTTATCTGTGATAAATAATCTCCCAACCATTCCTGCTTGGGACGCAAATCTTTAAAAAATGTGTCATGAATTTATACTTTGATTTCTAAAAAGGATTAGTGATTTTCTAGCAGCTGGCCACAAACCGTTCTGAGAGCATTTGTTGAGGACTATTTTTAGCTGCCGGTTGAGTGCTCTGGTGAGTATTGATGGCAGCAGGGCAAGTTTACGTGGGATTGAGTCCAAATAAACCACAGCGGCTGTGTTCAAGCCCGTGGAGGAACGTGTCAGCCAGAGCAGCAATGAGGCTCGCTGATGGGTTTTAAATGACAGCAACAACAGAGCTGCGTGAAGCTGGCGGGAACCAGACACTTGTTAGTTCATGATGCTCCTCCATCGTGATCAACGATCAGGAAGGGTGAGGGTGAAGGGGCTGCACACACGTCCAACACCGGACTTTTTATAGTTGTTTTAGTTGCATTTTTTTATCTGGAGGAACAATCGAGACCTTTTCAAACATTTTTCAATCTTCAACTCTCTCTCTCTCTTGCTCACATTCTCCGTCTCCCTCAGTGTGACGGCACAGATCTGACTCCAAAGATCCAGGAGCTGAAATTCCAGTGCATCGTGTTTCTAAACATTCCCAGGTAGGTTAACACACACACACACACACACACACACACACACACACACACACACACACACACACACACCCCCTTGTACTTACATCTTTGTGAGGACTTTCATTGACATAATGCATTCTCTAGCCCCTCCCCCTGAACCTAACCATCTCAGCTGACTGCCTGACCCCTGATCCTAAACCTAACCGGAACCTGATTCTAACCTTGACTCTAAAACCAAGTCTTGACCTTCAAACGGCCTCTGATGTGTTGGTCAAACATGTACATGTGGATCGGGACGAACAGCTCCTTGAACTTAGTCTGATCTTGAAGAACCGCTTAGGAGCATTGTGTAATTCGCCAACATCAGTTGTTGGTGGGTATCATTAACAGATGCGTATTTGGAATGACCAGCTATCTCAGCGTGGTGTGTGTGTGTGTGTGTGTGCAGGTACTGTGCTGGCACCATGCCATGGGGAAACACAGGTGACCACAGGGACTTTGAGCCGCAGCGCCACGATGACGGCTGCATCGAGGTTATCGGCTTCACCATGGCCTCGCTGGTGAGAAAGTCGAGCGAGGAAACAAACGTAAATGTAAACAGGTGCAGCAAAGTAATAAATTTCTCCTTTTTTTCCTCCAGGCGGCGCTACAGGTGGGGGGTCATGGTGAGAGACTGCACCAATGCAGGGAAGTTGTTCTCACCACATTCAAGACTGTACCTGTTCAGGTGAGCACACTCCTTCCTGACAGCATAAATCCACATTTCACACTCAGGAAGAAACACGGAACTCACATGTAATCGGTGCCTCTTTCATTCCTGCTCCGAGCTCCGTATGTCTGATTCTGCGCTATGGTACCATGTGACCAGACAAAATTCCTGCTTGTTTTTTGTGGTGCTTCCCAGGTTCTGGAAGTGGCTCGCAAATTCTCTAAACAGAGATCACGATAAACAGTTGCTTAGCAACTGCTACTGCATTATAGCATGAGAAGAATTCTTTTTTGGAAGTATTGAACTGGCGCATCAACAATAGAATGACAGAATGTAAGAAAAAAACCACGCTCAGATGAAATCCAGGAAGTCGATGGGATGAATCTACATTTGGAGCTGAAACTGAAGAGGAAGCTCTCACTTGGGACAGGGTTTGAAACTTGTGGATAAAAACAGCAAACTTTGTGAAGAAGATCGTTTTCCATCAACTTGCTATTTTCAAGGTCACAGGCAGGTTAACGTCCGACGCGTCACCTGGATAACGCACATTTGTTGGGAAGAGAAGAGTCTCGCCTGAAGGGTGGGGAGTTACTTGTGATCAAATTCAAAGACTTGCCAGTTGTCGCTGCCTCCTGCCGCCTCAAAGACAGTCACAGTATGACAGATCTGCTCGCCGGCAGACGAATGCGGCGGCCATGATAATCTCTGTCTTGCTCTGCTCGCCGTGTGTTCATGCTGCAGCGTAATGGTGTGTGTTACATGCAGGTGGACGGTGAGCCGTGTCGACTGGCCCCCTCCACTCTCCGCATCTCTCTACGAAATCAGGCCAACATGGTCCAGAAGAGCAAGAGACGCACTTCAGTGCCCCTGCTGAACGAGTGAGTCACTCACTCACACACACCCACACGCGCGCGCACACACACACACACACACACACAAACACACTAGGAAGTAGGACAGCTCTGTTGTAAAAGCCCGGTTTGCACTGGGTGAGTCATACAACCTGTTTCGTGGAAGCTGACATTCACTCCTGTCCCACATCTCTCTGTTAGCCTGAGCCACAATCAGAGGAGGGAAACACATGTCTTCCACTCTGATTTTCAAAATAAAAGCCTGCGGTGTGAATCTAAGGACACTTGTTTCACACAGATAAAGCAGTAGTGCAGTAGTCTGTTCTTCCTGTTCGGTGTCTGGAAGTGTGTGACGACTAACACTCCTCCGTCTTCCTCTCTACTAATAACTTGTTGTGTGTCTCAAACACTGACTCTGTGTGTGTGTGTGTGTGTGTGTGTGTGTGTGTGTGTGTGTGTGTGTGTGTGTGTGTGTGTGTGTGTGTGTGTGTGTGTGTGTGTGTGTGTGTGTGGGACAAAGACCAACAGTAAGACATTACTAGCTGCACTGATAGTGTCTTTGCTTGACGTACTGCTACTGTGCTGTCTCTGTTTGTCTATTTACCTCTGGGCTTCTCTCCTCCTGTCCCTCCTCTTCTCTCCGTCGTCTCCTTTCCTTGTCCCTCCTCTAACACCTGCCTCTTCACTTATTTATTTTCCTTTCTTCACCCCGACTGATCTCTCCATACCTGACCTCTCCTTGTTCTCTTATCTCATGGCCTACTTACTGTCCTACCATCTCCTTTTTCTCTTCTCTCTTCTCTACCCTTCATGTTTCTGTCCTTCTCCCTTCCCTCTCTCCTCTCCACTCCATGTTTTCTCTCCTCTTCTCCTTGTTCCCGCCCCCTCATCGTATTCTTCCATCTCCTCCTCCTTTCCCCTCCATAACCATCGTCTCCCGTCTCCTTTCCTCCTACTTTGTTTCCTCGTCTCTTCCCCTCCTCTCCTCCTTTCCTGTTCTCCTTGTTTCCTCCCCTCTTGTCACATCCGTTCTTCTCCTCACACCTTCTCTTCTCCTTGATCTCTCCTCTGGCAAACCTCATCTCTCTCCTATCTACCTCATGTCCTCCCCTTTCATCACATCTTTTCTTCTTCTCCCTCACCACCCCTCTTTTTATTTCCTCTGACAAACCTTATCTCCCCCTCTTTCTTCTTTTGTTTCCTCTCCTCCATCCCTCCATCACTCTTCCTCTTCTCTTCTGTGTGTGTGTGTGCGGCCGTAGTATTCAGAAGGTGTGTGCAGCTGATCTGCGCCGCCTCTCTGCTCCCCCCGACTCCTTCTCTGTGTAAGTACCTCTACCCTGTGTGTGTCTGTGTGTATGCGTGCATGTGTGTGTGTGTGTGTGTTTCTGTGCGTTGTTGTGTGTGTGTTATTGTATGTTGTCAAGTGTTGGACTGTCATCCTTTCCATCTGTGGGATGATGATGATGTTTGATTGACAGTTGATCTGATTCGTTGTAATTAACAACAAATAACCAGCGATGAAGCGACTTTTCAGGCCCGTGCCGACCTCATGTACGGTGCTGTGGAACATCATTTCGAACACAATCACCCACATGAGCGGCTTCTTATAGACGTCACCTGCCACGTCAGACCCGAAATATTCAGGGCTCGTTTTTCTCCTCAGATCTGAAAAATGCGCATAAAACCCTGGATGCTCGTTTGAACCGATTCAGATTCAAGAAGCTTCAAAGCAACAAAGTTGGGCATTTTTGCGCCATGCAGTCAGTGACCACGAGTTGATTGTTTTTTCTGTCAATTGATGAGTTGTTAAAAAAAAAGTTTCAATCAAATCACGGGGATTTACGGGTGATGAAGATATTTTTTCATTTTGTGTTTTGTTTTCACAAAAAAAAACCCCACTTTTTTATTTAAACATTTATCATTTCCCCCTTAAAATATCACAAATGTACAAAAGTACAGATCTGAAAGTGTAATTGATGGAGGCGATCATCTGGAGAGAGCGATCCATGTTAGTTCTGGATGTAAAAGCAGTTGTTATGCTGGTCATTGGGAGCCCCGTTGGTGAGTAACTCGTGGGCCGAGTGTGCTTCTGCGTCGTGTCTTGATGTTTTTCCTGCTCTCGTCCTTCACCTTCATCCTCACCCTGAACCGTGTTCTTGTTTGTACCTGCAACAATCTTCAGATCTCATCCGTTGTCCGTCCCCTCCTCCAGAAACGCAGTTTTCATACATTTGCATCAACGCTGACAAGAATCATGAAATTCCTTTCAGTTCCTCTGCAGATCCGTTTTTGGATCGACAGTCACTTTGTGTGTGGGATCTCAGAGGCAACATTGCCTGCAAACTTTTACTTCAAAATGCTGATCCCCCTCCTTCTGAAATGTAGAATAATTGCTGTTAGCACTGGAGGACAGTGACGGCCCCCGTCTTCACAGTAAACGCCGTGTCAGAGGAGTGTTTGCTACTTTCTGCAACATTCAAAAAAACATTCAGCTTTAAAGCTCCTTCCGAAAATGTGTCAAGACCTCAGTTTTTTTATCGTCAGTGAGGATTTGAAAGTTTTGAGAGATTAGGTTTGTGATGTGTGTGTCCTCGTGTGTCTGTGCATCCTCGTCGTGTCACATTTGTCTGATTGTACGTGTGATTGTGCACACACGTGCACAGTTCTCAAGCTGTTCCAGACCGTCTTCGTCTGCGGGTGAACCGGATCAGCCTGCAGGAGTACGACAGACTGCAGTACGACAAAGAGCGACTAAGAGACATCTGTAAGTTTGTCTGTGTGTGTCTGTGTGTGCTGTTAAATCAAAGTATTTCATGTTTCCAGAATGTAAAGTGTGCGTTCTTGCGTCGCAGCAATCCCTGTCGGCATCGTGGTGGTGAGGGGCGACTGTGACCTGGAGACCTGCAGGCTCTACATTGACAGGTTACAGGAGGCAAGTCTTCGCCTTCATCACTCACTCCTCTTCAGTTTGCTCTCCTTTCCCTCGTCTTCCTCTCTCTCTTCTTCAGTGTCTGATGCACTCGCCTCTTCGTCTTAGCAGACTTTTGTCGTGTGTCTCAACTTTTTGGGATGTCAGTGCTTGGCTGCTTCTAAACCTTCGAACTGCTCTGCTGTGCTTGCTAGGATTTACACCAGGCGCCATCTACTGGCCACAGAGTGCACTATCAGGTACAGCAACGCTTTCCTCAGCATCGTTCAGGAAGATTTCAGAACTGTTTTATATGTACTTTTTATTCCTAATGTGACCACTTGCTGTTGGCGCACATAGGAAACTCAGACATGTGATACATTTTACCCTTTTAAATGAAGAATTAACCTACAAAAAAATAAACAGTGAATAAACTCCTTGAACACAGATAATCTCTTTACATTTGATCGGCATCATGTATTTGTACACGATTCTTTTTGTCTTATTGATTCACAAACTGCACCAAATTTAAACTCTTTCAGAATAACTTTTTGCTTTCTTTGCCTGTGTGTGTGTGTGTTTGTGTGTGTGTTTGTGTGTGTGTGTGCGCGCCTCTAGTTCCTGGTTTTAATCCGTTCACGTTTTGTGTGTGTGGTCTAGTAAAGGCTGATAAATGTGTGTGTTTGTCTCCAGGACGAGAGCCGAGGAATCCCCCGAACCAGCTCAGCCAGCAGACTCTCTTCCAACTGGAGCTTCTTAGATTGTGAGTGAAAAAAGATCAAATACAGCATAAAACCAATAAGAAAAGTAACCGAGGTGAGCATCAATGCAGCATCCAGATTTTCACCTAAAGCAACTCCGCTGAATTACACATGAAAAAACTCAGATCAGGTCACATTTTCTCCAGATTTTTGCTCCTTTGTAAAATAAATCTGCCTCCTAATTATCACTTCATCTCACTGAAGAACTTTCAGGATACAGTAGTTGTTCATGTTGGACGGAAAGTGACGTTCCTCCCGTTAACGTGCATGTTTCTGCTCTGCAGCCACATCAGCTGATCGCTTCTATCGCATCGACAAGGCTCAGGTCGGTGTCCCGCGCCATCGAAGTCACGTGCCGCCTTCACTTTTCACTCACGTGTTCAGTCGCTCTGTCGACTGATTTGCCTCCCTGTGAATTCTCCACATTTGCGCTCACGTTGTGCGCGTCTGTGTGTCCAGGAGCACCTGCACTTTGTCACAGAGATCTGTCAGGATGAGGTCTTCATCCTGGATCACGAGGGTCCTGTGGTGAGCCAGGTGTCGTCCACTGGGATGCCTGATCTGGTCGTGGAACCTACCGGGTACGTCAGCAGATCCCTGAAAAGTTGATGTATTTTGTTTCAGTATACTGTGGAGTAGTTTTGAAGTATTTATTATATTTTATCTTGTTGTTTTGATGTTGTTGTAACTGTTAATTTGACCAAACAATTAACTGAAATATCCTTTTAATCCAGAAGTTGTTGTGTATTTTTTAATCGTACATTAATGAAAATAGTGATCATTGTGAATTTTTTTGAAGGCCAATTAATAAACCACGTGGTTGACAAGATAACTTATGAATTGTGATTGATTGATTGATTGATTAGTTTAAAAAAAAGACCCATTTAAAGAATACATGTAATTCTTGACAGCGTTGACCTGGTGGAAGGATACAGAGGGTAATTGGAGAGCAAGTGACCAGCAGAGGGCAGCAGCGTGTCTTTGCTGCATCTGTCCTAAATTATAAGAATGAAAGCAGACAAAAAGTTTCTTAATCAATGATTAACATCCAATCAAATACGGTCAAATCACAATTCATAAAGGAGAATAAGTACTGGTGTCCTGTGTGAGCCAGTAAGATACTGATTCGCTTTGTAATTGACATTTCTAGCGCTCCATTGACGTCTGAGGAACAAGGTAGAGTACACGCACACATACACACACACACGCACGCACGCACACACACGCACACACACACACACGCACGCACGCACACACACACACACAAAGAATCCTCCATGAAAATTGGTCATAACTGTAGTTTCTGTGTAGCATCGGTTGATGTTACTACGTTTCAACAGAGTATTACTTCCTTGTTTTCTAATGGTCACATGGTCTGGTCGCTCAGTTTTGCATTTTAAGTCAGAACTTCCTTCAGACGTCACGAGCCGTCTGAAGGAAAAAAACAAACAGGTTTTTCTCAATCACCATGTCAAGAATATGAAGTCTTGTTTTGCAAGAGCCTATCGAGTTCCATCGACCTGATGAGCTTCACGTGTCCTGCTTTTGTTTGAGTCTGGTCTGTGGGGGGGGGCTGGGTGGGGGGGCGACCTCCTTCTGGCAGGAAACAACATGAATGGAATGACGTGAGGATAGCTGTGTACCAACAAACAGCTTCTAGATGAGAGCGGAACATTTGTTGAACAGATCATCGCTTACACCACTTATACTTACTTGCTAGGTTTTGTTGGATAAAGTTTCAGACAGTGGCTGTGAAGTCATCAGTTCTGCTTTCTGCAGACACCTAAATATACAAAAACATACCCAGTAACCACGCGGAGGAGGAGCACACACGCTCACAGATGACCTATGATCATCTTGACTTGCTCATAAACCACTCACACACACAGGATGCATGGGTGGAGGCGGGTCTAGAGAGACCAGTGTCAGGGCTCCAGAGACTGGACAGCCTCAGCGAACCCGACCCGCTTGTGATCAGTTTGGGAGAAAGTGAAACGACGGAAGTTGAGAAATAACAGATCCTCGTGTTTGCACCGACCGGAGAATTTAGCTTCACTCTGAGTGTTTGTTCAGCCGAATACACACAAACACCCACAGCAGGCGGTTATTGACGTAGCAGCGGTCGCCCTGGCCAGAAGCTCTGTCGTTAACTCGGCTAATTAGTCATCGATACTTTCACCAGGGAGGCAAATGTCTCCAGGAAAACATCACCACCTCATGTTTACATGCAACCAAAGCAATAAAATGATGCAGTAACTGAGTGTGTGTCTGTGTGTTGACAGTGCTGCTGACAGCCGCCAGCTCGGGGGATCTCTCCATGGTAAAGAGCAACCAGACGACACCCAGGCAGGGATGTGTGGTCCTGACCGGCCGCGCCGGTCCGTGCCTGCTGCATTCACGTCTCAGTGACACCAGAAACCTGCCGCTGGCTGTTTGAGCGCCACCTATGGCTCAGACGAATCCTTGTCTTGAGTCTGTTTGACTCGTCTGGGTCAAATAGAAAACGGTGCATCTGTTTTCTCTTTGGTCCTGTTTAGTTTCGTTGTGCGCAAACTCAGGCAGGCCGAGCCAGTTCAGCCTCCCTGCAGGCGCTGAGTCATACCCCCCCACCCCACCCCCACCACCACCACACCCCCACCACCACCACACCCCAAGTTCAAAAGTAGAGCTTCAGTTCAAGTTCAGAGGTCAATCGTGTTTTTGTGTTTCTTCTCCATCTCTCTCCAGGTGTCCGAGTGTGTTCATCGAGGTGTCAGTTTGCTGGTCCGGGACTCTGGAGGCTGTTCAGCCTTACATAAAGCTGCTCAGAACGGACACACGGACCTGGTCAGCTTCATCCTGCAGCAGGGTGAGCAGCGCGGGCTCGCGCCGTAGCCTCACTACTTCCTGTTCCTGTTTCTCATGAAATCATACGAGCCGTCTTCCTGTTTCTGTTTCTCATGAAATCATACGAGCCGTCTTCCTGTTTCCCTCCTCAGGCTCCAAGGTGCTTCTGGATTTGACGGACAGAGAGAAGTATGTCGTTTCTGTTGTGAAGATCCATATGTAGTGTTTTTATATCAATAAATGTGTGTGTGTGTGTGTGTGTGTGTGTGTGTGTGTGTGTGTGTGTGTGTGTGTGTGTGTAAAGAGGGGACACTGCCTTACACAAAGCAGCCTCTGAGAAACAGCACGCTGTGTGTCGACTGCTGGTGGAGGCGGGGGCATCGACAGAGAAGACCAACTTCCAGGTAGACACGCCCTCCATGACCCTCCACAGTCCTGGACCCAAACCCAACCCAAGACAGGGAGACACACCCTCACACACACACACACAGTTACTGTAGGAGCAGCTGATTAAAGGTCATGTGAATGGCCTCCAGAGGATTCAGCGTGTGAGCGCTGAGTCGCTAACAGAAGCTGAGCTGAGCAGGTTTAACTCTGGCTGTCAGAACCGGACCGCGAGAGTTCTGCTGGACTCCCTCGTCCCCGCCAGTCATTTGTCCTCACCATCTGTCAGAAACGACATCCGACGCTCTGCTGCAGCAGCTGATCTGATGTAATTTTATAGATATATATATACATATATGTGTGTGTGTGTATCTGTGTATTGATCTATATGTAGCTATACATGTATATGTGTGTACATATATATAAAACATATTAACAAATATTATTACATACAAATATTAACATTTCTGAACCAAACCCTTAATACACGTTTTATTTTCTCATGTATTTTGATGACTTCCTCCATCATTGGCCTGTTGTGACATCATTAGCGTCATGTAAGCGCCTCACACAATGAACTCCAGTGTGAGTGTCATGGAAGTGTGACTCTTAACAGGCAACCTAACGGCACATCACATGTAGAAGAGCGTGGTCACATGATCAGCACCCGGTGACTCGTGGAGATATTTTCAAACCAGCTCAAATGGTCACAACCAGAAATAATGAATAACTTGTACAATAATTATGATGTCAAGAATGGACAGAGGCAACCTCAGCACACTCAATAAAATTCTTAATTACATGAAGATTTTTTTAACGATTTATTGGCAGTTATGACATGATTGTCATTTATTGAAATGACTGTTCATTTATTCTTGTGTTAATCCAGGTCATTTAGCAACTTATTCCAGTGACTCATGTAAAAACGTCCATTCAAAACAAGTTATCACATTATTGTCAGTTGTCATCTGATGTGCTTATACAAGCGGCGTGAGGCGAGCGCGTTGGCGCCGGGTGTCCAGGCGTGAGCTAACGGTGGTGTGTCCCCCAGGGGAGGACGCCAGCGGACCAAGCAGAGGGAGACTCTGACCTGGCCACCTACCTGAGCCAGCAGCACACACCTGCCCCCAACGAAGACCTGGAGACGGCGGTCTGAGACGCCTCCGTGGACTCACGTCGGAGTGGAGACTGAGCTGGGCTCTGGGTTTTGACTCCAGACCGACCAGAGGAGGGAACTGCGTCAGCTCACCGTAGCCGTGGGCCACCTGTTTTACTGGTTGACTATTTATTTGTATTTATTTATTCCTATTCTATTTATTGGTCGTGCTGATTGGAGGGCTGAGTGGCCGATCGTGGGACTATCAAGAGTTCGGGATGCAAGTGCACTTTGAGAGGCCGTGGCGCGTGGCTCAGGAGAGACGCTCCGGTCAGGGACCGCTCCCGTGGTGTCACGAGGCGTGGAAACGGTCCCAGCGGGTCTCGTGTTTGGACATGTTTGTGTTAACCCTGTAAAACCTGTGTGCCAAAGACACCGACCGAGTGTCACACGTTGTCCACAGAGTCTCAGCCTCCGTCACCTCCAGGTGAAGTCCAGTCAGTCCTGTTGTTGTGTCTGCCGGCGTCCCCATCGCCGGGGCAACGGGGGGCTGTGAGGTCATCCTACAACTAAAAATATCACGTAAAGCTACAATAGTTACAAAGTGTTACACACACACACACACACACAAAAGCCCCAAACTACAACAGCTGACGGGACCTGGAGAGATCAAACACAAAGGTCTCATCCCCTCAGAGATGGGTTCTCAACAGACGGTCCAGGGACCCGACAGTGGATCAGCTTCATGTCTGACCTCACAATAATTCAGAGGTTTGAACGTGACTCAGCATCACCGATCCGATCTTGAAACACTGGCAGACGTGGAGGCGATGACAAATGTAGTTGGCTGGCCCTTTTAAAAAATTATATTTGGCTTCTCATTTCTTGATTTTTTGTTTTGTTTTAGTTTCCTGGTCATTGTTTGTTATTTTCAGGTAAATTCTTAGAAGATTACAGGTCCGTTTGATGGCAAAACAGTGAGTGATAGAAAAATTCCGAATGACTGAACAGTTTTCCTGTGCTGGGGGATCCTGATCAGTGCTGCTGGGTGATGCTTCTTGAGTCCAAACACTCGCCAGTGCAGAGCCCAGTTTTAGGGGCGTGGCCTTGAGTCTTTGATGTTTTATTCCCCAAGTTTGCGGTGAAACGTTTCGCAAAACAAAAAAAACCCTTCTGCTCCCGATGGACGAGTTGCAGCAGTTCTCATGAACGTTCCTCGCCAGAAAGAAAAAAGAAGCAGCAGCCGAACGCAGACCCCCGCACACTGGCTGCTCCTGCTGAGAGGAGAGAAGAGCTCGGACCCTGGAGAACCGTCCTCAGAGGCGGAGTTCCTCCAGGCAGCTCCAACAGCACAGAAATTAGTTGCTCTGACTCGCCCAGCCTCGGCTAACCGGGGGTCGCCACATTCACGGGCTCCGATTGGCTGATGGGCTGACTGGCATCTCTCCAGACCCTGAATCACTTCTAGAGGTGTTGGAGAAACATGCAGGACCCCTGACGACTGATTCTGTTTCCATTAACGGATCAGACGGCGCAGGACAACAACACCGTGTGAGCTCAGAGAGAGTTTGACGCCCGAGGGCAGGTGACATGCCAGTGTTTCTGGAAGAAGCAGAGCAACAACAACAACAAAAAACATGGATTCAGAGTGAATTGGATTTTTTTTAATTAAATCACCACCAAAGAATATTTATTTTGTGAAAGCCAAACTCGACAGTCGGAGGATTGAACAGATCAGTGAGGTCAGAAGTGAGAGGCTGACAGATCTGATCTGGAATCAGCCCTGTATCCCTGAGCAGTTGAGACCCAGAACCTGATCACGACTCAGATTCAAGTCTGACTGCCATCGCGCACACACTCACACTTACACACACACACACACACACACACACACATTTTACCTTTTTCACAGTGTTTATCCAGTATTGCTGGGCTGACGATGCTTTTCACATGCAACTAGTGTGTGCGAGTGTGTGTGTATTTGTACTTCGCTCCATTCCATATCAAGAAGAGCTGCTACGGGAGGTGAAACAGCACGTACACGTCAACGGACTGTGTGTGTGTGTTTGTGTGTGTGTGTGTGTGTGTGTGTGTGTTTGTGTGTGTCAGTGTGTGAGAAAGAGACGCATGTTTGCTGAATTTTTTTCAAGAGAAGAAGAAAACCCAACCTCTGAGCCATACTCAATGCAATATGAATGGATGGCGCGTGGCGTCTGTGGCTGGTTGACATTACATTAATGTTGCCAGCAGGCGAGTCTGCGGTGGGACTTCCTCCTTCAGCGCTGGTCCAGGACCAGATGGTCTGCTTTTGCTTTTCTCTCTGTGTGCATGTTTATCGGTGGGTGTGACCTACAAGCAACAGCCCCTGAGGTTTATTTTGATAGAACCTGTTGTAAACTAACCCTGATAACCCAGAACTGCCCCCCCCCCCATCCAGAACCACAGCCACCTTAGAGGCTCGACCACGAGAGGTCCTCACGTCTCACCGCATCTCACTCGCGTCTCATCCACGCGTTTATTTGAGAGTGAAGTTCCAGCTGAGCAGGTCGAATCAGTGAGTGTTCATGAGAAGAGTACTAGCAGGCCTTAGTGTGTAAACCTGCTCTGAGCAGGGCTTTTATTTTGAAAGGTGAGTCGGGGGGACGGGCCTTTTCGGTGAGTGACCGGATGCAAAGCTGCCAGTTCGTGCACTTTGACGTTTCTGGTGTCGAGCTTTTTATTCTCGTTTGACTGCTGGAAAGTTCGGCGTCGTCTTCTTCTGATGCTGAGGAGGACGTTTTTATTTCTGTTTGGTTTCGGTGATAAAAAATAAAATAAAAAAATTCTCCTCGATTCAGAAGTAACTGAATTTATGCCGCTTTCTTCTCGTTCCATGTTTCAAGCCTCTCAGTCGGGATACTTCCCGTCCGAGTTTTCAGATACTACCAATATGCAGTACCCGGGACTCCCGCGATGGCTGGCGGTGTGAACGCCCCACTCTGAGGTGATGACGTAGAAAGTAAAAGATGCGCGTGCAAATGAGCGACGACATCTGCGAGACACACACACACACACACACACACACACACACACACACACACACACACACACAATCACTTTCTATCGAGTAGAAACTTTGTATGCATGGCGTTTTCTTACCTCCCCGGGATTGATCACTTTCTAGGAATGACGTTCAACATTGCATTATTAGTATTATAATTATGATTATTATTATTGTTGCTGTTATTAATGTTTCTATTAAATTATTCTGGCTTTGAATGATTTGCACCCTGCGAGCTCGGACATGTCTTTGTATTCCTTTGATTTCTCTGCTGATGACGGGATTACTTGAAGTATTTTGTTTTTGTTTTATTTTCATCATTTGTTAAAGGAAGATGTGATGACGTAGTTTTGCCTCTGATGCTCTTTCTTTCTCTCTCTCTCTTTCTTTCTTTCTTTCTTTCTTCAGCCACAACAAACTGATCTCATCGTTCAAGTTTTAAGACTTTCAAAGATTTCCCCAAGTTTCAGCCTAATAAATCAAACGTTTCAGACTCTTCACACTTCTGATTTTGTCTTCAGGTAAATAAGTACACCCCCAAAAAAGGGGGGGGGGGGAGATGCAGTAAATATCAGTGTGTCGTGTGTTTCCAGGTTTAGTGACTGATAGCGGAGGGAAAACTAGAAAACAAATCGGTAAAGGAAGAAACTCCACATGTTTGCACCTAAATGTTCATTAAAAGTAGTTCAGAATTCGTTGTGTTTTCTGACCGCTGCTGGTTTTGAGTTCCTGAAAATAGAAAAAACAACAACAACATGTAAAAGTAAATTCTGTGTTGCGTTCAGGTGACAAATTTCACATTCCCTCTCGACACACACACACACACACAGGCGTTGTCTCTGTGACGATATCATTTATGTGGGATTGACCGCGCATTATTTGATTTTAAACATCAATCCCAGGTGGTTCTTTTTTTTGAAGATATTAAGAAAAATCGGGTTAAACTACGCAGCTGGTTGAGTTCGTTTTTTTGGGGGGGGGGTGGATCCCTCGGTTTTTTCCTCCTGATCTCACCGTATTTCATCACACATTCAACAAAAGAGAAGTCCCACTAAACCAGTTATAAAACCAGTGTGAGGAGCTGGGTAGACTGGGTTCGCCTGAGTCTTGAGACGAGTTCTTGGGCCTGAACGCCTCTCGTCCTCCACGTCTGCTCAAACGCTGCCTGCAGCCCGAGAAACGACGCCGTGGAAGGACGAGACATAAATCCAGGTGATGCACCAACAGCTGGGTGACGGGGCCGTTTCACCCCTGAGCTCCAACTTCGGATGAATGATTAAAAGTTCCCTGTGACGTCACCCTCCAGGCAGGTCATGCGACCGCGGGAGGTTTCCCAGCAGGTTGTTGACTCGGAGTCAGAGGACGCGGCGCCTGAGTCACGGCAGGGAGTTTCCGGCAAATCATTTCCTCAACAGGGAAGAAAACACCTGCAGAGGTGCTGACTAGACATTTTTCATCAGTGCCGAAGGTTTGGAGATCCCCTGAACTTTGTATCCACTGAACATGGACGGCGGGACCAGATCTTCCTGTCGTGGCTGGAGACTGTGGCTGCTTGAAAATGTGTGGTGGTGCTAACAAACCAGGGAGCCAAGCGGTTCATTTTCTGAACTGCTTGACTCCTTTCTTCATGAGCTCAGTGACACATTTTGTTGTTATTGCTTCATCTTTCGGTCCAAAACTGGAGTTTTGGTTTGTTATTTTATATATGGGGGGTGGGGGGGGTGGAGAAAAGTCTGGAAAAAACAAGCATATTTTCTTTCACTGAATCCAGCCTTCACTTTTTTCAGACAAACACCAACCCGCCCTCATGTCAATTCCTCTTTTCCACTTATAAACACATGCGAAGGAAAAGAGAAACCTGTTGGTGAAGTTTCAGCTTTCAGTTTTATATCTCGTCCTCAAGTCTCGAGACAACAGGGCGGTCCGGGACACAGCTCTACGTCAGTACGTCTGCGGTGTGACGTAAGCACGCACAGCGCATTAATACTATCCAGAAGTTGAGAACTGCTGAAGGAAAACTGTCCGACTACGGGTGGGAGCGTATTTCAACTCCTCTGAAACGTTTGTGCCGTAAGTACACATCTGTTGGTTGTAAGCGACGTTTTTTTTAAAGTTTTGTTTGTTTTAAGTCGCTTTACTTGAGAAAAAAGCTGCGTTCTGATTGATTTACTACGTTTGGCGGCGAACTTCTGCTCCAGACAGATTTTAAATGGCTAATTATTCCTTTTTTAACTGCTTTTTTTTTACGTGGATTTTTTCCCCCCCTGGTTGTTAAAGTTAATGACCTGATGTAAAACAGCCGAAGTTAGCTAAGGGAAGGCTAATGCTAGCACACCGTCACATCCCTACCCTGTTTTACAACTTTGAAACCACGGTGAACATAAGCATTTTTTATTTTACTATTTAAAAACCTGCATTATTACAGCTAAGCTCTCCTCTGGTCTGTGGTTGGACATTTTGTGGTGTGACAGGTTGTTGTCAGGTTTCTTTTGGTGTCGTCGGAAGCCTCCAGTCTCAACAGGTCTCACGTTCATGTGAGTGCGATTCCAGCAGCCGCCGCCAGAGGGAGCCAGTCAAGTGGCTCAACAAAACCAACAAATAAACATACTAAAAAAAAAAGAATCTGAGTATGATAGATATTATAACTGAGTATTACCACATTAATAATAAGAATAGCAGCTTAAATGTAACGAGATTATCTTCAATAAAATGAATTGCACAGTCATTGTTCTGGGCAAAAAATGACATGATGGGAGTTAAATTTATCTCTCTTGCTGTGTGACTGCACTTCCTGTTTTTCATATTTCTAACCCTTCACTGGAAGTTTACGGGCAGCACTTATCTTCCCAAACTGAAGAGCCTAAACAGTGGCTGGTGAAACTGAATATCAAACATCCATCACAGTGAATATAGTTTACACTCAACAGTAAAGATGATCGTCGGAATGTCATTGTTGTTCTGATGCCATTAGAGAAGGTCGGGCTGCAGTGAGGACAAATGATTCTGTTGACGAATGTAAGGATTGAAGTTTTAGATCAGAAAACAAGACAACAAATTTGAAATCATTGCCTGCAATGAAGAAAGATGGAAAACTGCATTGAAGTAATCGGCGAGTGTGCGCTTTCTGGTTGAACCAACCCTGACCATGTGACAACAACCACCTAATAAGTTCAGAAACGGTTTTAGCTCCGTCAAAGCGTCAGAATCCAATAACAACAAACCCCCCCTCAGTCACGGTATTTGCACCAGCGTTTGTTTTTTTCCGTCATGGTTGTGATTGTTGTCTTCCAGTAAACCACCATGGCGAACAGTCACATGTCAGTCCACGACGCCGTCTCCAACCTCAACCACCTCAACAAGGAGGCCGTCCGTGATTCTACCGCGGCTGAGGAGAGCATGCTGGACATGGCGGAGTTCCGCGTCATCATGGCGTATGCGAAGAGGAGACGGGAAAGCCCCCTCAACTCGGTGACGGCCGGAGGCGCGGGAACGCCTAACGGTGCCACCGATCCAAGCGACGCCACCTCACCTGAGACGCCTGCCAAGATAGAAGGAGCACCGGTGAAGAGGGGGAAGAGGAGATGGAAACGTCTGACCAGCATTTTACGATGTATTAAACCTCCAGCTGAAGATCCGCAGAGGACGCCGAAGACGAAACCTGAGGGACGACCCGGCGCCAACGACAGTTGTTTCCCCACACAGGGTGAGAGTCTGGCGGTCGGTTCATGGTGATGCGGACAAATCTGGGTCTGATCTTGTGAAGGGTTGGTTCATGAATATTTAACACAGCCTCAACACCGGCCAGACTTTGAAGGGTGAATTCTTGTATTTGTGACTGCATGGAGTTCCTGTGTTGAGCAACTTCAGCATCTCGTTGTGCCTCGAATGGATCAGGAATGCCACAGACGGGAGTGAATCTTGATATCGATGAGTCTGGAACATGTCAGTGTTTGATTCTTATTGTCTTTTTTGCCAGGAAGGAGACTGAACTGATTATCAGTATGGAGGAAGGTGAATGTTGTTTTTGTGGAATTGATAGTTTCAGCTCCTGATCAAATTCAGTGAGAATTAAAACTTGCCTCTCCTGCTCGTACTTTCTCGTTGAAGCAGCCGGTTTGATGAAAGGAGGTGATTGTTTTTAGATCTGGATCCCCGTCAAAAAAAGCACCATGACTCCACCTGAGTCTCAAACTCTCACCAGCCGGTGGTTTGTTCCTCCACCAGTGGGAGTGAACAGGTCGGTCCTCCTCTTCCACTTCCCCACCAGCCTACCAGTGACAGGTGGCCTCTTCACTTCAACGCGGGACTTTTAAGAACAGACTGGAACTTGAAGTGTGTGTGTGTGTGTGTGTGTGTGTGTGTGTGTGTGCGCGCACGCTTTCTTCTTTTCCTTGTAACCGTTTTCTCGCTTTTGTTTTTCTTTCAGACGACGTGAAAAATGAGGAGTTTGAAGACGTCGCGTGCCGGCTGATGCAGATCGCAGATGAAATCCCCTTCGCTCCTCCAGACCTGGAGACAGACGATGCGGAGGACTGTGAGTAACTCGCATCACCGTGGCCGCTCTGGCACCTGGGGGCCTTTGACTAACACTGCTGTGTTCTGTGTCTGCTGGTCAGATGACCCCAACGTTGAGCGGCTGATCGGCCTCCTGCTGAGGGATAGCGGCGACCGACTGAACGAGATGGTAAGAATCCCATTTCTCAACATCCTGAATCGCATGAGGAAGACGTCAGACGCCTCGTCAGAAAATGCTTTTCTTCTTCCTGCAGCAAGAGCTGCAAGAAGCTCTGAGAGCCACAGAGCGTCTTTGGAGCTACGCCTGGTATGAGGCGTTTATCAAGACCCTCCTGAGGAGGATGGGCCTCTGGAACGCTGACCCCGAAGCTCCGGGGCCAAAAACATCGCCAAAGACTCAGATCGCCGTGACCTGTGAGGTAAGCACTGATGACACACCCTTTACCTCTCTGGTAACACGAGCCTGAAACTCCCTCCAAAGCTTCCTCTTCCTGTGGTCTCCAGGTTTGTTAGCCTCTTTTTGACATTCGTCTTTGGGAAATATTTAACTTATAACTGAACAAGGTTCTTCTGTCCATTCTTGTATGCAATTTCGGCGCGTGAGGATCGAGCGAATCATCCCACTGATGTCTGAAAGGCTCGACTGTCACGTTGAGGATGGCTGCTTGTCCTCAAAGCTGGATGTCCTGAACAGCCAGTCAGGCCTTTAGCTCCTGGTTTGCTTGTTCTACGAAAACTAACACGCACCTTCAGGACTTTGAGCGTGAGAGGTGACGTAAAACTCAAGGAACGAGTCAGAAGACCCACCTCCATAGTTGCTCCCGAGGTGGACTTGTTTGATTAACGAAAGAACGACAGAGACAAAGAAATCAAACTCTAGAGGTTCATTTGACAACAATTCACCAACTTGGACAAAACCCATCAATCGAAACAACCCAATAACATCCACAGAGCCAGGACAGGTGACCGAGCAGAAAGACTCGTGACATCCGGTTTCCTCAAATGAGCTCAACAGTCAAGCTCTTGAGTCTGTTCTATTCCACGGAATAATTCTGCTGGAGGAAAACGGTGTTCTTCTTCTTCTGTTTGGTGTGTGTGCGTCCCTCGTAGGTCACCAGTCGCCTGTCTGCTGTGGACACGCTGCCGATGAACCGACTGATGGGATATGGAGCCAAATACCTGCAGAACCACTTCTCTTCCTGGGTTAAGCAGCAGGGCGGATATGTACGTAACACGCACACACACACACACACACACACACACACCGTTAACGCCGCCGATGGTCAACTTGCACCTCTGATTCTGTTACAGAACTTTTTGTTCCTCTCTTGTGCAGGAGGAAGCATTTAAGAGTGACGATGAGGAGGATGTCCAGTGAGCCAACGCTTCTTCGTGCCTCCAGAAGTTGCCGATTTTGAGAGACCGTTGGCATCCATCGTAGCCACACGTGATCCCGTTCAGGGTCTCGGTACGAACAAGGAAACTGTTTACATCTGCACCTGAATGCAATAGAAACATACTCATGATATTTAAGTCTCGATCAGAAGCTTGAAAGGGTGCTGAGGAAGTATTTATACACCAATGACTTGTATTTATGTGATTTAAGTGTTATCTCCTGCCATAACTTGATTTGAGGGATGTCTGAATTGGTTTTGTGAAGAATAGCACTAATTGTCTTTATTACATGTATATTCTGATGCTCACCCGTGATAAACTCACGGTTGCTCAATGGCATTGTCTTACAAGAAGAGTTAAAAACTATTTTTTTTAATGACAAGTTTTGTTTTGTTTTTTTAGCACTTGCACTTTCACACAATGATTTTGTTTGTGATGGAACCAGTGAGGGAAGACAAATGTTGGTAATTCCAGCCGTTTTAGTTTTAGTAAGACAAATGAACATCTTTGTATACTGTATGAATGTATTTAGTTTCCTAGTGAGCAGTGTAACAAAAGAATAAACTTTAAAGTTATTTAATCCCTTATTCATCTAAAAAGGTTTTTATATTAGGAAAGTCATTGAATTTAAATCTAGTCTTGGAACTCTTGGATCGGGTTCAAGCATTTCAGAGGACCGTTTAGTACAATCATTAACTCACCAGATTTATGGACTTTTCCAACTTTTTGAGAAACTTAAACAGCACCGCCACGTGGTTCAAGCACGATACTGCAACAGACCAGCCACTTTAAAAAAAATTTTTTTTTTACTTCCTAGTTGCTTAACTTGTCTCTTGGAACAAAATAACATTATAGGTTACAAAATATATTTAATTTTGTTTTAATTCAACCTCACGCTGGGATTCGGTTACTCAACAGTTAGGACGTAACAGGCATAGAAAAGCTACAGGCTATCGTCAAATTAAAAGTTTTAATTTATGGATTAGTGTGCTTGCGGTGGATGTGATTAAAGCCGAATTTTAAAAGGGATTCAGAATAATTGTTCGAAGTAGTCAAAGGGAGTTGGTTGAGGTTTTTACTTGTAGTTATCATCGAGGGATTTTCAGATTTGCGATTTTTCTTCATGGAGTTTGGCTCGAAGTGCTTTTTTTTTTTTTTTTGAGTGCGCGCGCGCGAGTGAAAATGAGATCGAAACCCCGCGCTCCTCGCGAGCGTCTCAACCTGCCTACCGACAACAAACACGGACGCCAGGGGGACACGGCTCACCGGCCGGTGTCACCACCATCAACAATGACGTCTCACCTTGGTCGGTACACCTCCGCTCACTCGGCTCAATATGAGGAACCTGCGCGATGTTTAACGTAGTGAACCACGGTCGGAAATACGTTCCCACGCGCTACCCGGTCACGGATGACTCTCCTTTAACCGTCCAGGCGGTCCACGCGCTGAACGGCGACGACGACGACCCCGACACTTCGCCGCCACCGGGCACCAAGATGCGGATCTCCAAGATAAACAAGGGCGCGATGGTGGTGAGGGCAGTGCGCCGCCATCCTTCCCCTCAGCCCGCCAGCCTGGAGAGCCTGGAGGCGGTCTGGAGCGAGAGAGCGCAGCCGCAGGGTTCACCCAGCCCCGAGAAGAGGAACGGCGTGGCTGAGGCTGTCGGAAACGGACCGGAAGGTCACGGAGGAGGGCCACCCCGGAGCAGGAAGAGGGGGTTCAGACCCCCCGACGTGAGGACCATCTTCACCCCTGGGGAGAGGGACCCCAGGGTGAAAGAGGAGTCCGGGGAGGGTCATACCTTCGTGCCCGGCGGAGAGGGCACCTGGTGTGATGGGTGCTGTCTGTACATCATCTATCAGGGTCTCACCTGTTCAGGTGAGTGGGTGAGTCTCGGGGGACACGTGTTTAGACTCATTTGATTCTCAGTCTTTGCCTTAATATTTGAAGGCCTGCAGGTTCAGTTCAAGCTGAAATTAAACGAAGCAGTAAAAGTATTAAAGTATTAAACCTCTGATTTCCAACTGGTAACCATGGGTATACAGAGGAGTAAACTAGAGAAGCTGAGGTAAATGTGGTCAAGCCGGGTGACATCAGACAAACCAACATCTAACCAAACTGGTGCAGGAGAGGTCATGTCCTACATTTAGAGTTTGTAATGACACAAAAAAAAAAGGCATCTCACTTTTTTATCATAAGATACATTTTGCCGAAATGTTTAAGGCAAAAAAAAAAACCCAACTGTTTAAAAGAAAAAGTCGATTGTGATATTAATTAACTTGACTTTATATTTTCCAAGTGTCTGATACATTTACAGGTAGATATTTGTAGTTGTGCGGATCATCGTGTGGCTCCAAATGGTCACTTTTTTTTTCTTTTTTTTTAGTTTGATGGATGTGGAAACTTAATATTTATGGGTTTTGGACTGTTGATCAGATAAAAAGCCCCAAAAAAAGCAATTAGAAGATGTTGAACATGGTCCCTGAGTGGCGGCTGCATGTTTGACTCATGTTGACGCCACAAATAAAGGCGGGGCTCTGGAACGCCAGACAGGAGCTGGAATGTCGTCGGGTATGCAGGAGGACCAGTTCTGAATCAAGTCTCTTGACTTTTCCTTCATTTATGCTTCTCTCAAACCATCCAAGAAAATAGGACAGCAATGGAGTCCTCCATGCCAACATGGCCGCCATATTGTGTTTGTGGTTGTTTGCACGGAAATGAGACTCAAAAGATGTTTAATACTCAAAGATTTGAGCCTATTTGCTCTGAAAAGTGACTAAATGAGTAGCTGAAACATAACGTCGGTGTTTGAGTGACATAGTTTGAGACCCTCAAAAAAAAAGTGCTTGTTTGAACAAATGCCATCATCTTTCCCTGAAACTCTGTTTCTGTGCCTGAAACCAACCAGGCTTGAACCGCAGTGTTGAAACATCGTATGGTTTCCTCTCTGTGCCAAAACACACAAGCGTGCTCATATACTGAATCACGTCGGAGGAGACTGAGATGGTGGTTTAGATGAGGAGACTTAACAACGATGAAAACAACCGCTGGAATCCTCCTTATGTTAATAAAAAAGTTGAATTCTCAACCAGTAAATTCTTAATTGGTTCAGCTCTGGCGTCGACCGTTAGCTAATGGGGGCTAACGTTAGCTAGCGTGAGTTAGAGTAATTGAGGTCGATATTCGTGAGACTTTACGGGACAGTAAATGACATTTGTTGCTGTCACACTGAATTTTAGATTGTGAGAAGTGATCGTGACACTGGGTTTTGTCACAGAAATGAATTCAACTCTGAACCCATAGCGATGCTAACTTCCAGTTTGGCCAGTGGGGGCACTATGCATCTGAAATATCAAGCGCTTGTGATTTTTGCAGTTTTATATACTTTCCCAGTTATGCAGTGGTTTAGTGTAAAGTGTAAAGTGAGGCTTTGGGAGTGAAAGCAACTCAAACAATAACAACTGGGACAATTAATTTTTTTGTCATTCGCTTCTGCTGAAGCATGAAAGCAGGTTAACCGTTTAATTCTAAAGCCTTTCCTCTCTCTTTTAACCTCTTTATGCTAACAAATGCTAACGTGCTCGGTGTTTACTGTCAGTTCCTCCGGCTGATGCCTGTTTGGGCTCACTGTCAATTGCCACTCAGGAACCTTTCACAGTCCAATCACTGGATCCATCCCTCAACCAAACAGAAAACCCTTTTCTGTCTTGACCCGACTGCTAATGCTCGGAGTGCTCGACATGGGAGCTCCGGCTTTTTCCAGTTGGATCAGTGGTTCACTTATTAACACAGAGAAACTGTGACTTATGAAGTGGTTGTGTAACAACCGCAGTTGTTTTGACTTACTCTCATTTTAATAATTAATTTCTAGAAAACCCTTTTTAAGTTGTCAGGGTGCAGAGTAGCACAGCTGGCTAGCGTCGCTAAATGGTGCAGGAATAGCACACCTTTCTTGAGTCATATAAGAATTTTCATGCTCTGTTTGTGTGTCACTTGTGTCATTTACTCTCCACTGAGCTGAAGCTGAAGACTCGGAGAGCGGCTCCTGTCAGGGCACTTTTCAGCCAGCCCTAATTGGCTAGATTAGCCTAATTAGCTAGCTCGGTGTTGACATGAAGACTGGAAGCTGATGAGGAGTTCCTACTTTAGTCAGCCTCCCTCTGACATTATGAAGTTATTGTTGTGAATATTCAATTTAAATTTTCATTCACCAAAGTGCAGATTTGTGACCCGTGTCATTCCACTTAAAAAAAAAAAAATGAAAGCCTGCAGAACGACTGACATCAAATATGGAGAAGATAGTGTTTTACGTCTTATAGTTTTGTTTTCCTTGGTGTGTTTTGCTCGTTTGTTCCAGTCATTTGATGAATGTGTGTGTCTGTCACACATGCAGGTTTTTACAAAGTCAGTCAGCTGAGACTCAATAAGAGCAGTTCTTGAACAGATGGACTCTCTCTCTCTCTCTCTCTCTCTCTCTCTCTCTCTCTCTGTCTCGTTCTTCCTGTGGGTCTCTCGTCCTTTGTCTCTCTTGTCTGAGTAACAGAATCCTGCCAGTGAGAGCCGGAGCTGCTGGTCTAATTGGGTTTCGTGTTGCATTCGATGCGCTCTTTAGTCACGACTGACAGAGTTTATGAAAGTGTTGTTTTGGCTCCACACAAAGACCCACATTTGTTTACACGCCAGACATATTTCGTATCGTATGCAGAGTATTCTTTTCCTTAAAAAAACAAAAATAAATCAATGGAATAGAAATTCAGAGGCTCTGCTGAACCCAGAAAAAAAGATAGAGATGCAAGACTTTCTCAGATTCCTCCTGGTGAACTCCATCAGAACGTCTCGCCAGAGGGAGTGCACCTGTTCTGTGTTACGGGACAGAAGAGCACGTGTCAGCAGAAACTGAAGTTGAATGTTAAGAAAACAGAATTGGAATGAAAAATTTGAATTTCATTCAAATCATTTCAGATTCACTCAATTTTCCAACTTGTGATTATTTAATTCAAACGCACTTTTTTTTCCCAAACACATTTTTTTTTAAACTGCCCTTATCGGTTCCAACATAATTTACATTTTTTTTAAACAACAAACCAAAAATATGCGTGAGGGATGAAGAAGCGCTTTCACATGTAGAGAAGAGCATTACGGAGGATTTAGAACCTTTGTGGGAAATACTTGAGCTGGTCGTCCCTCAGACTCCACAGTACAGTCCACCGTGTGTGTGTGTGTGTGTGTGTGTGTGTGTGTGTGTGTGTGTGTGTGTGTGTCATTAGCTGCCACTAGCGAGTGCGTCGTGTCTCTTGTGGAGCCAAACTGTCACAATGCCTGAACAAACAGGGCTGGCAGCAGCTGTCACTCCTGCTCACAGACACAGATGGGAGGTCACTCCCGACCAGAGGCAAGGAGACATCATGGGTGGAGGACGCGTCCGTCCACAGTTTGCACTGCAAAGTAATAGTTGGATTAAAATCAATGACCTGCGGGACACCAGAAGGCTTTAATGAGGCCCAGTGATAAGAGAACAATGGGCTTCACCAGAAACTTTGGCAGAACACTGAGGAGAATATCTGGATTTTTCTACCGTTTTCCAAAAGTGATGAGACGCTCCGGTCGGCTGGAGGTCAGTTTGCTGTGGCGGAGCTCGGGTGAGTCGCCAGCTTGACTTGGCTGCCCAGGGTTTCATTTTCTTGTGCTGAAGGATGCTGGCTGATCTGACAAGTTGTGCGATTTCTTTCCATCTTGTGGGAAATTAAAAAAAAAAACCTTTCTCTTTGCACTGCTGACCAGCAAGAGGGAGGGAAAATATCATGGGGATTTAAAAAGCAGATTTTTGGTTTTTAAAGTGATACTTCCCCCAAAAAGTGTATTTTGTTTTCAAAGTGCTCACAAACCAGGTGGTGAGATGTTTTTTCTCTCCTCCGTTACCTCCGGCCGTGTTAGCTTAAGGGTTGAGTGGCGGTTGGCAGTAGTGCTGAGCGTGACCAGCTGGTGCATTCAGTTGAACCCCTCACTCCTTCACGCCAGGGCCGAAACAGAAGTCAAACGGCTGGATAGAGAAGACCTGGATTATAGCAGATGATGCCAGAAACAAGCTGAATCTATGCAAAAAGAATAGTGACTCATCACTATCCCTCATCTAATAGTGACTCATCACTATCCCTACTAATTTACAGCAAGTGCAGTTTTCTTGACTCCTTCCTTATTGTTTGTGATTTTCAAACAAGTGGGAAGATCATCCTTTTAAATTTTCTTCTTTACTCCTTCAGACGTGTGTGTGTGTGTGTGTCTGTGTGTGTGTGTGAGAGAGAGAGAGAGAGAGATCAGTAAAGTGAATCTTCAACAGATGAGTGTTAACAGAGCTGAAGTCTCATTCCTCCTTCATTTATAAACAGAACCCTAATTAGAAACTTTGTGTCAGAAACTCTTTCACACGCAGGAGAAGAGTGGTAGCCGATTATGGTTTCTGACCTTTGACCTCAGAGCCGGGATCCCACTGACCACACTGAATTTCACAATAAGAGCCCTTCATGGGCTGATTTACAGGCTGCTGTCTGTAGTTTGTGCGGATGCAGAGCAGCTGGAACATTTGACGGTAGCTTCCTTAAATACACAGAACTGTGTTCCTCATGTTGTCCTCACCACAACAAAAGCACTTTTGATTTAGAGGCAAAGACTACAGCTGGAAGACACTGGGAGATTTCATGAGGCCCCAATATCTTTTTTCATACTTAAATTACAGCTCGACTCTGCTACAGTACGTCAGGAGGAATTTCCTATTCATCATGTAATGAATTGACGAATCCCACCATGATAAAATGTTTACAAAATATAAATAATGCATTTCTTCTAGCGAGGAGGTTGAAGAGTTTGCGTGTGTTGGTTTCCTCTTGCTGACTGACTGACTGGGTCGATCGATCGGTGGGGAAATGCTTTTATCCCTGAGACGGCAGAGAGGAAGACGGTGGGGGGGGGGGGGGTGGAAACGTGAGGGACAGAAAAGCAGCAGAAAGATGCCGTTTCTGTTGGCGGTTAAAGTAACTGCATTGAATTCGAACGAGACCTTCACACCACACATGTCCAGTAGATTAACATCGTCGTCCGATTAACGGTGGTTACTGTTGCCAAAACATGAGAAAGTGTCCGTCGGGAAGCCTGGGTTGATGGTTGGTACCAGAATTCATGTAACAGCTGGAGACAAGTACTTGAGCCCAGTTCAAACCCTGCTTATGAGCCTGACAACACCCCAACTGTACGACACGTGGAGCACATTATTTTCTGGCAGTATTTAGCAGTTGTGGTTATTTCACATATTTGTGTGCAACAATACAACAACAAAGAAAATATGTTTAAAATGCCAATCAAATATTTTTTTTGTTTGATCGCAAACAGCCTCATAATGTCAACTACATTGACAGCTGTTTGGCTAGCAGACTTGTCTAAAGGTAAGCTAGCAAGTTAACTTCACGTTAGCTACGATAGCTGCTTGGTTAGTGGACCGGTCAAGTGGTAAGTTAGCAAGTTATTGTCAGCTACATGAACTGTTTGGGTTGTGAACTCATCTAATTGTATGTTAGCAGGTTAACATTACGTTAGCTATATTAGCTGTCTTGGTAGCAGACTTGTTTTATGGTACCGTAAGTTAGCAAGCTATTGATACATCAGCTACATTAGCTGCTTGGGTTGTAGATTTATATGATGATAACTTTGAACATTAAGTTCACATTCGCTAAATTAGCTGTTTGGGTCGTGAACTTATTTATTATTTTAAGTTATCAAGTTAATGTTACGTTAGCTACATAGCTGTCTTGGCAGTAGGCATCATGGTTAGTGAGCGAGTTTACCTTCATCACTTGTAGCTATTAAATTAGAATGAAATGATGTGAAGTACATAAACACGTACTCCAAATCTTGCGTTCAACTCTCATGGTATTGCATCTCGTCACCAAGCCTTGTGAAGATGAGAAGAGCTAGCTTGTTTCTACGGCTACCAAGTAAACAAAAATCCCATATTGCAGTCGTCTGACCAATGAATTTGAGAAAATATTAAGACCCAACGGAGAGCCTTTAAATATCTCTAATAATGTGTGACACGTACGTGGTTAAATTGCTCATTTATCCAGTCCACCTGTTTGGTTTTATTTGTGTTTTGCATCATTATTCAAACATCTTCATCACATGCAAAAAAAACCCAACATGGGTGGATGCAGGGATGTAGAGAGCTGGTTCTGTCTTCCTCTGTGGATCAGGCTCTTTGTCAGGAGGGATCGAGGTGGATGACAGGACGGGTGGATGAATGGAATGAGAGTGCGAGCAGGAAACCGGGTGGACACACTAGTCATAACAAGCTACGTCAGTGAGCGCATAGAAGCAGATAGGAGAGGGTGATTGTAGATGACTGACTCAGCAGTACTGACCCCCTCTCCTCTCCTCTCCTGCCCGTCCGTCCATCACGCCGTGGCCTCCATTTGACTGTCAAATCACCCACTCAGCACAACAACACAGAGGCAGCGAGACCCAGAGAATGGTGGCGACGCAAATCAGCCTCTGGAGTCTGGGAGAGACGCTGAACTAGACTTCATAGAGAGAGAGAGACAGGCTGGATGTGCTGGCGTATGTGATTGACTCCTGGTGGTGCGCGTGTGTGTGCGTGTATGTGCCCAAAGGATGCTGTGATGTGTTGTCTTAGATCTGAGTGAGGATTCGAGAGTGTGTGTGTGTACTTGTGTGTGTGAGGACGATGGGAGATGGGAGCAGCCATGTGCAAACTATCGGATAAAGTTGGGCAGCATATGAAAAAGAGGTCACCAGGTAGGGATCGGACACACACGCACACAAACACACACAGTTTTGTTGATGCCGTGTGTATCAGAGTGTGTCTGTGTGAGCGTTCTCATCATGACTTCCTCGAGCTGTTCCACCTCTGTGTCGTTTTGAAAGTTTTCAAGAGCGTTTTTTTTTTTTTTTTTAAATCTCAAATGCATTTCAAGTTGTGCGTCCAGTGTCAGAGGGTCATGTGATCACTGATGTTCTGCTGTGGGTTTGCAAATTTTGATGAAGTTTGCTGTGAAAAGAAAATATTACAGGGAACAAGTGGCTCAACATGAGACCCTGGATGGTTGAAATAAAAAGGTGTCGGGCTCTACAGATCAAACGTGAGCGTCCATGATCCGGCACAAAACGCAGGAACGGATTCTGATGGGACTCCGTGTCCTGCTTTTCAAAGCGCTACTTCTCTTAGAAAGTGTATTTTGCCTTTCAAGTACTCACAAATACATATCTTTAACTCTCAAGGATTTGTTTTCTCCCTCCTGAATTCGTGCGGTATAATCCTCGTCCAGCCGGTGGGTTCGGCTAGTTGCCAGCTAGCTCAGGCTCATCCTCGACATTTCACCACGTTTGGTGGACTCTAACCACCAGGATGACGCCACAAGACCTGGTGCAAGGGTAACCAGATGATCAGTGTTACTTCATCAGTCGTCAGTGGTTTTCATGTCGAGGCTGATCAGTGTTGTGATTGGCTCTTATTTACGTTTCTGCTAGCATCTACGCTAACCTCCGTCAGAGCTGATCCCAACCACCGCAGCTGTCAGCCACGGTGCAACCAAACACTGGAAGCTAACAGTGCTAGCTGGTATTCATAGAAGTATGTGCCTGTAAAAAAGCTGATATCTTCTTGATGTTTCGTCCCGCTCGGGTCACGATTCGCACGTTAATGTTGCCGTATGCAAAGTCTACCTCGACTGACTGTTGAGCTTATTTGCATTGGTGCCATCGTGACACACACTGGGCTGTGATACGGCGTGTGTTGCCGGCACCTCTCACACATCCTCATGTAAAGCTGTGAGATCTCCTCTTTTCCGGTGTTTGTGTTGTGTTTTAACCGTCAATCAACGTCTGTGCAGGTTGTAAGTACACATGTCACGCCGCCTGTCGAGACCGCGTGTTGCTGGACTGCCATCCTGCAGCGTCGCCCAGCAGCCAGGACCACATCAACAACAACACACCGCTGCACGTAAGTACACACTTGTGTGTGTGTGTGTGTGGTTGTAAAGCAGGGAAGACATTTCAGTTCCTTCCTGAGAAATCCTCTTTGCCCCTTTCAAATTTTCTCACTATAATTAGTTTCAGCTGAAGAAGGTGTTTTTTTGATGGCTTTGTATTTCAAAAAAGTTTTTTGCGTGTAAGTGTGAATTTTTGGCCTTAACTAACGCCCTTTGTAGATTAATCATATCAAAAAAGGGTTCAGAATTATTTTAGACTTTTCATTTCAAGCCCAGTGGTCTCTTTTTTTCCTTTTTCAGAAGGTCTAGAATCCTTATGTTATGATTTTACCACTAGGGGGCGATGCAGTCACACTTACTGGTGACTCTTGTTGCACTTCCTCCTACAACACAGGCAGTGCAGGCAAAATAACTGGAAGCAGTTTTTTTCTGCGCTCTTTCAAAAACAGTGCTGTTTTGAGTCCTGTCACAGATATCAGACCGTCTGGGAAGCGCAGCGCCACACAAACAGCAGGTTCAGTGACTTTAACAATCAAACCAGAGAAGAAGAAAAGCAGAGGTTTCATCACGGATGAGCTCATCCCACGCTTCCCAGGAACAACAGTCTTTAAAAAAAACTTTTAAATGTAGAAATTTAATCACAAATTGAGCAAACAAGTAGGAAGTAGAGTGGCTGTCCAGTAACTGGAGGCTTCCTGGTTGTGAAGGGGAATCTGGTGGAGGATCTGAAATGTTCTGAATTCCAATCAGCTTTGATAAACCACTGGACTTTAGGTTAGAGCACACACACCCCTCATGCATCACTGACCAAAAATGTGTGTGTGTGTGTGTGTGTGTGTGTGTGTGAGATGATGCCCGTATCTGTTTTCTATCACTTACACTGTTAAACTTACTGAAGCACTAAAGAATGAACCAAACCTGCCTCACAATCATGTCTTCACTCTCTCTCTCTCTCTCTCTCTCTCTCTCTCTCTCTCTCTCTCTCTCTCTCTCTCTCACACACACAGATCATCTTCATTCAAAGGTCATAAAAATTTCACTGGTGATGATGACGATTGTATCATTTTGGGTTCATTCTCGCATGATTTTGAGTTTTTAATCCCAAAACAATAACTTACCTTTGGGGAAATGTATTTCTTATTATCTCACGTCTTTCTTCCACCAGCAGAAACTGGCTTCCATACGATTGCTGATTTATTCCACTTAAAATGGAGAACAAAACAGCTTCCAGCAGCGTCACTTGTTTACTTTACCATCGCGTCTCTGATTCACGCTCATGGAAACCAGGGGAAAGCGTTAACTTTACATTTTCTTACCCGTTGGAGTCAGTTCCTCTCTCAAGGCTGCCAATAATGAACCTTCAGTGCCAGTTATTCTGAGCCTAGTTTGAATGCTCACATCATCTTTGGACACTGAATTTTCCACAGAAACACACTCTGGACGACTGCGCTGTTCCAGTGTCACAAACAGATCTGCTCTGAATCAGCTCTGCAACGTCCATTACGCCTCACGGTGCAGCAGAGTTTGAAGCCAGTTGACACGTGTTTGAGATCGTTACGGTGGAGATTCGGGCACGGCGGCGTCACCGGAGGAGGACCGGATGGTTCATCCTCTGATGAGCATGAAGTTTCCTGTCTGGATTCATGTTTAGAGGAAGTTTGCCAGGACAGGGGTGCTGCTGGAGGAAGTCTGTCTAAGTGCCTTTGTTAAGTGCTTGTGCTCGTATCAACGCCACATCGTCTTATTACATTTCACCAACCAGCTTTGAGCCTGAACAAACAAACGTGATTTTTCCAATTTCCAGCAGTTAGCGTCTGGGTTTGCCTCCAGCGGGAGCAGCATCAACTCAGCACTTCTCACACCAGTGTTGATCAGGCACATTTTCGTGCTGAGTCGTGCTGAGTCGGGTTTTTAGCTCCTGTCTGCTGTTTCATAAAAATACATTTCTTTGGTGTGTTTGCAGCTGGATTCAGGGAGGTCAGAGTGTGTGTGGTTGCAGATGTGGGCAGAGGGCTGTATTACGTTTCCCGCAGAAGCGCCGGTTGATCCAGTACGTGCCCGTGTTCACAGCAGTTTTATTATGTAACCTACTAGAAATACTGATTCTGAGTAATGTGTTAATTCTTACAGAATCCCCTGGTAAAAAGAAACCCAGTGTACTCCATACTCTGAGGTTATTGGATTAGCTTGCAGGTACTTGTGCTTGCAGTTTCCAACAGGTGCTGGTCACCGTGGTGGAGGGGGAACTCCATCGCTACAGTCCCATAAAAATATACACACAGACATGACAGGCACCAGACTCCAGATCCCCTAAAACCACAGTTCTGCTGGATCGGAGGCCCTGCAGTGACTCTCATCGATCGCGGGTCACGTATGTTTGTTAACAGCCACAGTGGACGAGGGGTCGGCTGAGTGTAATAGCGGGCCGCTGTGTTGTTGGATGGAAGAGGACGCTAAGAACCTGAACTGAGTCCCCTGAAATAATTTAAGCTTTTAAACGGTTAGTAACAACGTAAAAATGTTGAACGTGACACGACAGCTCAGTTCTTCATGTGCTGGTAAGAACGAATCCGAAGCAGAGCACAAATATCACGTAGCAGGAGAAACGGCGCCAGGTGCCACTTCGCTGCCTGATCAGATGATTATAAATAAGTAATAATAAGGCATCCTATCAATTTAAAGGACTTTGTTTTTTAACCTCACAATAAAGAAAATTGCATCAGTAGTAAGGTGAACCTTAATTTTTAAAAAACCTTTTCTACTTTTAGGCCTGTGCTCTGGGCTTGCGGGCCCCACTGTGGGCAGGTCTGAACTACATAAAAGTACAACATTTTCATTTTTGTTCACCGTTGGCCACTTTTGGAAAGGTCATCCAGTCTCAGGGTAAAAATGCTTCGGGAGGAGTCTTCAAATTTGACCTGAACAGTGTGTTCTGTAAAGGATAACTGAGGTGGTTTCGTGTGTGAAACCAGCAAATGTATTTCAGCGTTGCTCACGCTTGTGAAACTGTCTCCATGGTAATAAAAAGCATCTGGTAAAATGTATTCTCCTTTGGAGAGAGGCGTGTGCGTCTGGGAGATAATCCTGCTCTCATCTGTTCAGCTGGAATATTTCCAGAAATGCTTCGGCGTGAACGCGCCGCTGTGTTTGTGCACAGCTCTCGCGTCTGTCTGCCTGCGGTCGGTGGAGGAGAAGTAGCCCAGACGCAGAAAGTCAGAGATAATGACATGATTTGCAGTCGTGAGACAGTCATGAGAAAGTGATGGACCAGAATTTGTGTGTGTGTGTGTGTGCGTGTGTGAGATCCTACAGCAACATTTCCACTCACCTAAAAAAAAAGTAAGATTTCCATATACAAATGTTCCGATCCTAAATGTTTCCAACAGTTTTCAAAGAAATCTGTAACATTATTGAAGGTAACTGTGTTCAATTGAAGTCATCAGACCTTTACACCCTCCAGTTGCTACAAGCCTCATTTTCTCTGCAGCGTAATGTAATTTCTCATTATTTCCACGTTGTGTCGCATGGCAGTAAACCAGGAGCACGAGTCGCTGAGGTGATATTTTAATGGCAGCTGAGAGTGAGGGTGGTGGGCTCGTTTACTTTGGTCAGACAGTCACCAAGCTAATGTTGCGAGAGCTGTTTCATTTCAATTTAAAGACATTAACACAAAACGTAAACTCAATTCTACCTCGGTGATCATTTGATCAGATTCATCAGCAGCGGTGGTTGTTTGAAGACTACATTACCCACGATGCCCTTCATCACCAAACGTGCCATCTGGTTTAGTCTTGATCAGGAGACCCCTCGTGATAAGAAATGTGTTTTTAATGAGGATTACTTTCCAGGATAATGCAAAAAAAGCTGTCAACTATCAGTACATGTCGAGGAAGTCAGAGCCTTTCCTCCGTCTCAGTGCGCAATCTTTTGATTTCCACTCGTGGGTTTCTTTTCTTTCAACAAGTCGTCTTCCTACGGTGAGAGTCCTGGATCTCCAGGTGAGGGCTTCGACCCGGTACTGATTTGGAGTCAGATTTGAAATGAAAACACAGAATTCTTTAATGCAAATGAAAAAAACAAACAATTGATATGCATTAAAATATTCTTATGAAATATTGGACACTAAAATGGAGTCTCACTGTTTTCTCATGCTTCTGGTGTTTTATTAGAGCGGCTCTGACAGCATTGAATCCATTATGAGGCTGTTAGGCTTTTAATAACCTGGTCAATCAGCAGGGATCTCTGTGGTATGAATGCCTGTGGACAACAACTGACAGGCACACACACATGCACTCACACATGCACTCACACGCACTCACACATGCACCTGTGTCAATTATCCCAATGACAGCCATCCAACAGGCAGGCCAGCTAAAACACTGAGGCTTTACTCTGCTGGCAAGTGCAGGGACACATTAGTCTAACTGTGTGTGTGTGTTTGTTTTGGCCATCAGATGTAGGTCAGGAGATAGTTTGGCTACAGACGGGATGATTGACCTGTCCACACACACACACACACACACACACACACACACACGGGTGTTTGTCATTTGAAGCACAGAAGGTGGAGGAGACCTCTCTTCTCCCACAAACGTTGACTCATGATCATAGGAACTGTCATTCTGAGGCTGGACAACTGCTGGTTTTAGGTTCAGTTGCTATTGTTGCTCCCAACGTGAAGCTGAGGAAAGCTGTGATTGTAATGACCTCCTGACAAGATAATTGTCTCGTTATCTCTGCATGGCGAAGCTCGTTAACTTGTGATAAAAGGTTAACGCATCTTCTTGTTGAAATAGCTTTTGATTTGCAGTGATAAGATTTTAAAAAAAAACTTGTTTGCTTGGTTAGGAAACTTGTTAATGAGTTAATTATCTCAGTATCACAAAATAACCAGATGGTCCACCCCAGGATAACAAGACAAGTCAACTCTTCGTCAGGCGATAACGAGGGTCGTCATGTTGAGATGAGGAGGTCATTAGAAATACATGTGGACATGTACACAAAGTACCTCACACACTCTGTCACAGCCAGTAAATACTACATTATTACACCTTTGAATATTTGCTGTTTTGCTCCGTGAATCACTTAAATCTCCTCTGTACCTTGGCTCTGCTCCATAAGGAGGAGTCAGTAGGATCCTGCACGTTGTCGCTGCACAAAAACCATTGGAGCCTCTACTTTCCTCTTTCAGTAAAGACGTTATCGAAACTCAATCCAATCAGGCTGGGAAGAAGCAAACAATGTGAAGTTTGATGTCAAACTGGGCCATCAAACCTCGTTAGTGTCAGTGAGACAGACCTCAGACTCTTTCTGGTGACGGCTAACATGATGAGCTCTCAATTCAATCAGCTGAATGTGCAGCAGAGCATCGAACTCTTGAACTTGTGTCTGTCCCGCGTGGTACATTAGATCATTTATGAGACTCAGAAACAGCACGTCAGCCATTACAGAACAACAAACCTCTCGTTAGGCTCATTTCATCCCCTGTTACGTCCCCATGAGCCTGATTGTGTGTCATTTCATCCCAAGAATGTCCCTTCGACTACTTCCACGTTCAGAAAACCGAATTTCAGTTCTTCTTTTTCTCGTTACAATTCATTGTCATACGAATGAGGCTCAACCCGAAACAGGCTGGCGATGGATGGAGTTGAAATGAGTTTTACAACCTGGACTTCATGCAAGGTAGAACAATTAAGTTTGCTCAAAGTGGGAAGTCACTTGCTGACCTGACAGGAAGTTGATGCTGCTCCTGTTTTGAGGCGTGTGACTCTAAAGAAGACGCCAACTGCAGTGTCAGGACAGTACGAGCCGCTTCATGGTCTTTTCCTGCCACATGATTGGTCCAGCTCAAGGGAGAGGCAGTAAATGACTGACAGGGAGAAAGAGAGGCTGACCGGTCCACTTCCTGTCTGCTGGGAAAAGCAAACACAGTTGGAGAGAGAGAGCGAAAACAAAGATAGCGAGGGAGGGAAAATAAATATGGAGTCCGGGCGGAGAGGAATGTTCATGTGTTTTCTCTTGGGCTCTAATGGCAACTCATTAACAGCAGCAGGTCAGCGATGGCGATCATTTATCTGAGGCTGCAGCTGCTGACACATTAAAGGCCTCGTGAGCTTTTCAGGAAAACATCCGATGGAAGCCTGATGTCCACTTGCTCACTGATCACCCGGCTGGTGCATTTGAAGAATGAGGTTTTATTCAAAAACACTACTCTCAGATGTGTTGTCCACTTCTGACAGGACGTTTGGCTCCAAGCATCCAACATCCCAGACCGCTGAGGCCCTTTAGCCTGTTAAAATGTTCTCCACAGGCCTGATAAGGTTTCCACTGTTTCTCAAGAAAAAAAATAACAGAATTTGTAATGAAAGTGTCAAAAATGTCAACTTCTCCATATTTTGTATCTCTTTGAATACGAGACCTCTTAGATTTGTGGATCTCGGGCAACGTTATCGTTTTAATTTTGATTTTATAGCCGGCCCAAATGCTATGTCTCATTTCTTGCTGCTAACGTCCAGAAGAGAATCGTGACGCGTAATGTTAATGTCACGGGTCGCGTTCGAACCAGCTAACATTGACTGACATGTCTGCGTAGCTGTACGTACAGAGTTTATTAGCATTTTGATACGCTAATAGCAACAATTTCACATCCTGGTATAGAGTTTAATGTTTATTATAAGAATCTCATGTATGTAGCTAGCATGATCTGTATTTTAGCATAGCATTTTAGCATTCTCTGCACCGGTGCCGCTCAGTTAAAGACAGTGGAGGCTAAATGACTTGAGAGGATTTTTGAAGAGGGCCAAACGTGCTATGGCAAGGAATTCCTCTCACTGGGTGACACCAGGCTGGTGTCTGACAGAACATCTGGCAGGAAAGAAAAGGGTTTGTTGTCAAATATTTTGTGGTAGCAGTTATTCAAAATTAGAAGTAAAATAAAGTTATGATTCGTCCTTAGATCCAACATTTTCGCTGCGATGTCTCCCCCATCTCCTCTTTCAAGCTGTAGGAAGCCGAAGGCTCCAGTTAATGTGTTAAATGACATTTTAGGGAGGAACAAGGAATGTTAATGTGTTTTCCTGCTGTGTGTTTTATGGTTACACATTAACAACTATAGGCGAGGTGAGGCCTGGGGCGGGGGGGCGTGTAACACACACACACACTACAGTACACACACGTTAAGTAAACCCCTGAGGCAAAACATCCAACTGTTGTAAAATGTAAGAAAGCATATTGCAGTGTGGGGAAGTCATTGTTCCTCTCAGCATGACTTTTTCATCTTGTCAGGTAGAATCTGACCTTTGACCTGGAGTGTGTTTGTTGTCTCAAGTCTAAGTTGATGGCTCTTCCTTTTCTCCTTTTGCTTATGCAACGGAGGAGGAGTGTTGAAGTCTGAGTCGTACTGATGTGAAGATGTTTTAAAGCTTGGAGCAACGAGGAGAAAGGTTCAGCCTCACACCTGGTACAACGTACCAGAGTAGCGAGCCTTTCAGAGAAGAAGTTACCACTTCATGCACTTGTTGTCAGTGGGAGGTCAGAGCTGGCACGCTAAAGCTAAATTAATCCTGATTATCTCAACCCAAGATTACAGAATTGGGAAATTAAAGGCTCCCAGATGTTGGAACTGAGATATTTTCAATATTTTCAAAGAAAAGAATAGGAACTCGCTAAAACCCAGCTGACAGGTGCTGACATTCAATGTAGCAAACAAGCTAAAGTCACCAGCATGTTGATGGATGCAGTCGGAGAAGGTAATTCCAACCCAGACGTCATTGTGAAACTACAGCTTTGGGCTCCAGTTTGGGAATGCTGTCTGCCCCCCTGTTGACGCCAGAGCCCCACTGAGCAGTGAGTCACATTAGCCTGTGCTAGCTCCTAATGACGGCTATGCTGCTGGGGTTCAAACTTTGGGCACAGAGTGTTACAGTGATGACATAAGCACACTCAGGCCTGCGGGGGGGGGGGGGGGGGGGGCGTGATTTTTCTATCCACATCATCACTGTTTTACTTCGGCTGCTGCCTCCCGACGCGCTCTTCTGTCATTTTGAAGAGTTTCTAAGGCAAAAATCCTCATTCAAGAGATTTTTTAAAGTATTGTGAACGAGAAGGGAAACTAACCACAGCAGGAAGTAAATGTAAGCCTCCCTCTAGAGATGCTACATCACTTCCTGCTGGACTGCAGAAAAACATCCCAGCAGATTAAACTAAAATGGAACTCATCAAATGTTCCTCCTCTCGCTACCAAACATCCAGCCTTCATCCTGTAAACTAACATCATCACCATCTGCTTATCATGGCTTCTTCCTCTTGGTGTATCTCTCTTAATCTTCCCTCTCCTCCCGTCCTCTAATCAGCTGCCTATTGTGGAAAGGGAAAGGCAAACAGAGGACTACCTGCCAAATATTGAGAGGGAAGTGGGAGGACCAGTCTGGCAGAGAAATCAAGCTGTTTGAGATAAACTGTGTTTGCATAAAGGTGAACGTTGGTTGTGCTGAAAGAAAGAGGCTGACGGAGAGAGAGAGAGAGAGAGAGAGAGAGGCACGCACGCAGGAGGGAGGAGTAATGGAATCAATTTCTGTCTCATAAATCTTTGCATACAAAAAGTTGTGAACATGGATTATGACGAGAAGCAGGCATTACTGAAGGCGCACCCCAAATTTTTTTGTGAAAATCATTTTGGTGTATGAAAAAAGGAAAAAACCTTTTCTGTGATATATTTGTAGATATTACATCAGTGACCTAACACAACCTTTGAGGTGTTAAAAGGGGAGGAGTCAAACCCCTGATGAATTGTGATGTCATTTTGAATCCTGTTCTCCAGGTCAACAAGGTTTACACTTGCATGTTGATACAGATTCAAGAATGTTGAGGGTAAAATGCATAAAAGTCCCTCCGGAACTGCTGAATGTCACACTTTCATTTTGGCTTGAACAACAAAACCTAAGAACCCCACCTCCAGTTCAGTGTAGCAGCTCAAATCCAGAGTCCCTTCAGAAAACGAGCGTTTTAAAAGTTGTTTGCTCGTCATCTTGAGGAGAGACTTGACAAACCATGAGTTCATGATTTGATCCAACGCGCGTCCTAACTTAGTTCCGCCGGCATCATTTAGAGCAACTATATCCCGGAGGACTCGCTCGGACTCCACTCAGACGGCTGGCAAACTCATCTGTGTCTGGTGTTGTCTCCACTGCGCTCACCGTTTCCGTCAGTTTCATCATTTTAACTGCCTCTGGATAATGTTGCTGACACCACTGTGTTCAGTTTTCCACCACAACAGGGTGGCAATATGTCAGGCATGGCGGAGGAAAGAAAATGTCTCTTTAGGGTACAGTAAGTGGAGGTGAATTAGTCTGGAAGATCGTCCAGGTATCGAGATGAAACTCCTGAAGTGTGACAGTGGCACAGAAAAAGGCATCCTAAAGCTGCTGCTGCTGATGTGGAAGTTACTAGAATGCACATAATTCCCATTTTCTAGCATTCAGCAATGTTGTATGAAAGAGCAGTTTTTAATACTGTATTCATCCTCTCTTCTGTGCAGAATCATGCAGAAACAATAGGCAGTAGAGGCCGTAACAGAGAGATTAATTACAGCAGCCAGCCACTACTGAATAACACTGTAATCTTTGTGGATTGTGAAGGATTAACTCCTCGGTCAGATGCAGGTCTGACAGACAAAGCTCCCCCCATCCTGGCTGCCTGTCGCAGAAACGGGACACCGACCGACAGCTTGGAGCCACACTGACAGACGGGGCCCGTTGAGTTGCTTCATTTCTGGCTCCTAACAGGCCCCGACGTGACCTCCGCGGCCGTGTACAGACTGGAGGCTTCAACCAGCCGAGCCCCTGTGAGGTCCCGTCACGTGTGGCGTTTTTTGACGCATTATTTGATTTTTTTTTTTTTTTTTTTTGTGAGTCATATTTTCCGTTTTGGTGCATCCTTTCAGCTTTTCCATCAATTATGTGGGGGACACAGAGTGTTAAATAAAACATATCTTTCTTTTCCCCATTCCAGTGAATCATGGCCAACAGAAATCCCGGCTAATATGCAAATCAGAGCACTTTTCTCTGGATGCTGGCGTATCTTTTTTAATTTTTAGAAATGCCAGCGCCGTGACTGGGTGATAAGGCATTTATGTAGTGTTTTATTGCAAGTTATTGCCACACAAGTGACTTTAAACTTGCAAAAGAAGGAATGAAATGTGAAATATTTGAGTTTTCCCATTGCACATTTGCCATCATTGCAGTTTCATGTCATATCTGATGTGCAGATGCTTTTATTTTGTGTATAATAAAGAGATTGAGCCACAGACAGAAGTTGTAGACGATGTGTCTGCATCAGTTCACTCTTATATCCCTGCAGTTTCTGCCACAACACGGACGAGTGGTTACTCCAGTAATAAAATAACAAGCCGGCTGTGGTTTAAAATGCCTCTTTGAACAGCAGCTATGTGGGAAACTGGATCAGGGAACTGCTCAAACAGCAGACAGCTGAACAAAATCTGACGTACCAGAAGCCCAAACGATCATCCGAGAGCCTGATTGATCGCCAGATCCAGACGCGTAATCAGGCCCGGGGAACGCCATGTCACACGGCGGCTGAAAGGGCAAAAGTTTGTCCTAATTTTGGGGACGACGACAAAGTGTTTGCCCAGTGATTCTCTGTTAAGTTGTCCTGATATCCCAGTAAACCGGCTTCTAGGGAACCAAATCATGTGATTAGAGCGAGCTGGAGGTGGCAGAAGTGTGCCGCTTCCGCTGGTCAGCGTTTCTCAGCAGCACCGTTTTCTGTCCAAACAACGACGTCACGCTGGTGATTTTGGAGTGGCTGGAGAGTGTTTAGTTCTTGAAAACCAGTGTGTGTGAGCAGCCTGAAACAGGTCAACGTTCGCGTGCTCTCGTGTGACTCTTCATCACAAAAATAAAACCCAGTCAAGAGCTGCAGCAAACTGTCACGTCATTTTTCTGCTTAGTTTGTGGGAGGTTCAAAAGAAAAACACAGGCCTGTGTCAGGATGGGATGCGACAGCAGATTCCTGTGTGTGTGTGTGTGTGTGTGTGTGTGTGTGTGTGTGTGTGTGTGCGCGCGCGCGTCCATATCACACAGCAAAGTGTTATTTTTGTTTGCTCTTATCTTGGATCGGTTCCAGGCGGCCAATCTGGGCCTCAGATAGCAGCCGGCCCGGATCAGCCTTCACTGTAAATGACACACATTCAGCATTCATCCAACTTGAACACAAAAACGCACACAATGACCTCACAGTCAGCAAAATAAGATACGCACGTACACGCACACTGACGCGCCTCGCTGACACTGAATGTACAAAGAAAAGTTACACAAAGAGAACAGGAGCGTGATAGTTTGGTACGGAGGCCTGAAGGTGACACTGGTGAATTGATTCCGCTCATTTGTGCGCGTCGTCTTATCGGCTGTATAGAAACAGGCTATACGCTCATATTTTTTTTGTAGAGGTGATTTTTATCTCAAGTGAATTCAGCTGAAGAAGCTAAATAGAGACGGCAAGACGGGTAGAGAGAGAGAGAGAAAACTTGGCAGTGAAAGAAAATCTTATCAAGTCAATAACTCTCCCTGAACTGAATGAAGCCGTTGCCCCGGTGACTCACAGGACAAAGGTTTTTCTTCACCATTCTGCTGCAGCTCCATGTGGGTGCTGGTGTTTCTGAACAGGAGTTTATCTCTTCCTTGTTTGTCTCAGATAGTGAATCCCTCCCTGGACACTTAGAGTCATAAAGGTAGATTCAAATGTGGGTTCTGGCTCATGTAACAGTGGAACTGGAGCGTTGTTGTAGCGGCGTGGCTAACACCTCCTGCTAAGCTAACTCAACCCAACAACATGCACCCAGAACACGAACACATCCCTAAACACGACCTGCCACCGGCGCTCAACGGAGATGTGCAGACACAAGACCAGAGTGGACCTGTGTGGTCCCCAGGTTGGGGTTTTTCCTGGTCCCTGTTGGGGAAAACCGGCTGTCACAGGGAACAACAGGACATAGTCAAGGTGATAAGGTGTGTAAGGAATGTGAAGTTTATCCACAAGCAAGTGACTGGTATTTCATGCACGAGTCGGACACGAGGAAAGCTAAAGCACTCAGCGGGATTGGAGGGCACACTTCTCATTTTACCACTCAAATCTCATCTATTTAAGGTTTGTACCTGGATAAAGGAGGTCTGTAAGTCAGCTAATCTGGACCAACTCCTAGAAAAAAAGAGTTTGAAGAAGATTTTATGAGCGTTTGGGAAGTGATGAGAAAGTCCTGTAAATAACACCATCATACACTGGGGAATGCCAAGAAGAACCATCGCCTGAGGACATAAAACGGGGAAGAAAGAGGGCGCTCAGTGCAACGTGGGGGCTTTGTTCTCCCGTCACACCTCTGAGGACGAGGTTACAGGTGTTGAATATCCAACCAGACCTCCAGGTTGCCTCGGGAGTTGGGAAAGTGATCCGCAAATTGTGTCAAAGCCTTTGTGTGGCGAGTGTTTCACTCACGTAGGAGACGTGACGACGTTCAGATACACGTGGGAGATGTTTCACTCTCAGACGCTGTCATAACGCGTGTGTATTTGTGCTTCTGCTGTGTGTGGAAGCATCCTGTCTCTCTCTCGCCCCAAGGTTCAGTGTGTCATCCTGACAGACAAAACACTGGGTGTCTCGTGATCAAAGAGCCCCGGAATGTTGTCTGATGATCACAGGCAGCCTCAGCGGCGTATCGCATAATCACAGGGAGCGATGATGCAGGCGGGCGGCTGCAGAGTTCAGCCTGCTGATGGTAAACACGCAGGCAGAGGCCCGGGAGCAGCGCAACTGTGACTTCCTGCATCAAAAGCTTCACTTTTGTCACTTTCTTGCGGCTCTAGCCGTCACATTTGTATTTTTGATGGGAAAGGCACTCGTTCTGTCCTGACTTTATTTGTTTAATTCCACTTGACCTCTTACATTGTGTGGGCAGATCCACTCAAAGGGCTGGGAGGGGGGAGTCATGATGGCCGCAAGCCTCTCAGTGACAACCGCTGGACCGTGTAATCCCTACACCGGCTGGTTCAACGTCCTTTGACAGATTACCAGTCTGAGCCGGACCCCTGAGCAAACACTCACCTCGCTGGTTTGTCTCTATTAGGGAGCCAACTTTAACGACGCGCTAATTCTTTTAGTGAGGTCTTCTAAAAAAAATAGGATTTGTTGAACTTCAGCGAGACCTGAAGTGTGTAAATGTGTTGGTCAGGCTCCATGTTGAGTTAAGGGGCGTTGTGAAACCTCCACGTCCCAACAGACACACTCCCTGCTGGTTCTCACGTTAAAGTAGCTTTCAACTCTCACACCCTCCTCCTCCTCCTCCTCACACCACCTTAAAATTAGAAAACAATCCCACACCCACCTGTAGTAAACACACACCCCTCTTCCAGACACACACCTGTGCACATGCACAAACGCTTTAAAGTCTCTCGTCTCTCTCACACTGCGACACAAGGTAACATCATGCCTACTGACACAGTAGCCTGAGGGAAATGGCTAACATTTCTCTCTCTCTCTCTCTCTCTCTCTTGTCCGTAGGTTTTAGAACTATGACACATTCCTTAAAGTTTGACCTTTCACCTTTACCCACCCACACGACTTCTGACCCCCAACAACCCGCCTCAAGACGAAGCTAAAGTTAGCAGGTTGGTTTTTAACCAGGCATCAGACAGTCCTTCCCTGCCAGTGGCTATCTTCGCCATCTGAAAAACCAGACTCTGGATTTGAGATATCAGCTTGAAACTTGAAGCTCGAGGAAGTAAAACAAACCTGCCTCCTCACCAGGTGAGGATCCATGGAGACAAAAGAAAGCTGCCTAAGAAACCAGTAAAGAGGATCCACATCACGGAGCTCACAGGGCGCGCGCCAAAACTGGGTGTCATTAAAAGGTGTAACCTGTTGCTTAGATAGCAGGGTGTGCTAATGTTTGCTATATTAGTGCTGTCAGGTGATTAAAATAATTAATCTAATTAATTACAGGATTTGTAATTAATTATTCCAATTAATCCCAGTTTAATCTCATATCTGCTTAAGGTCCCCAAATAAAGCATTCCAATTCTAGGACATTACATAATTGTCGTGCACGACTGATCAAATTAATACACCAAGAAGAGAAGATTTGAAATCCACATTTTTATTGGTGAGATTGAATAAAACCTCAGTCGGGGCGTCTTGAGGTGGCGGCGCCTCAAACAGGCGCTTTGACCAGCGACGCACGGGTGAAATGACGAGCCACTGCCAAGTGCCGGTCCTTCAATCGGCCAAGTTTAAAATGCTGGTGTCTGGATAAAATTCACATTGAATTGCCACTCAAGTGTGCCATAATTAATCCTGCGGTAATTTGTATAACGTGTTAATTTGCGGTATAATTAATTAATCTAATTAATGCGTTAAAGTGACAGCACTAATATATATATATATGTGTCTGTTTATGTTATATTTTTCTTTTTTTTTACCTAATTAACTTAATTTAACCAAAATTCAACATAAAAGTTGTACCTATTCTTGAAAGGTACTGCAGGACGAGTACCCACAGTATTTGGTGGAGCAAAAAGAGCTTTGTCCGTCTTCCTGGCCTGCTGTCTTCATCAGTCAGGGTGTCAGGGGACCAGGGGTCTGTTAGAGGCCTGATGAATCTTTAACCAGACTGTTAGCAGCTCATACAAACCACAGTATCCCACAGGGCCTGGTCTTCGTTTACTCCCACTCAGGATAAAAAAGTAATCACGTATGTGTGCCAAACCTTTAAGTTACACTGGATTAATGAGATTGTATGTTGGAAGGGTTTGAAGTCATTCTCAGGGAATGAATGCAGCACGTAGCCAGCAAAAATACCTGGAAATGTCCAAATTTGCCCATTTTGTGCTTCTTCCCAGTGAGTGGTAATGTCATTCCTGTCATTTTGTACTCAGCCAACGGTCTTGACATTTAATCTGGCTCATGTTCCCCGTGTGCCTTCATGTTAGCAGTCCCAGTGGCTGTGTGATGGCATGTCAGCTATGTGGCAGCAGGCCACAGCGGCTGGACAGCAGCTTAACAAGCCTCTCCGTGTGTGTGTGTGTGTGTGTGTGTGTGTGTGTGTGTGTGTGTGTGTGTGTGTGTACATGCTCGTCTCAGGCGTGGTTCTGAGTTCTGCTCTGGCCCGGTGAAACGTGTGTGAAAGTAAACTTTATGTTACATAAGACATTGTGAGCAAAGAAGGGAACAATAGAGCAGATTTGTGGGTTGATAAAACAATGAATTAGTGAAGAAGTGATTGATATGAAGGAACTTTCCAAATGTTATTTCATCTTGGCTGGTGAGAGAGGTCACTGAGGTCATGCTGTGTATGTCACACATTAGATTACGTTACTCAGGTCTTATTCTGGAGAAGTTCTGCTCATGTTCTGCCCCCAAATTTAATGGATTCTTGCTTGGCTCCTCCTACTAGGGCTGTAATCTCCCAGTCGACTGGTCGATTTATTAGTCAATACGTTTTGGTTCGACCAAAATGCTGATTGGTTGATTTTTTTGCCACGTTAATTTCATCAGGAGGAAAGTACCAATTGCTAATGGGGGTGTTTTCAAAGCACCCCTGTTTCACAGATAACGATCTATCTTTGAACACCCCCTTGTTTTGCTATTTTGGACTCGCCCGACCCGCTAGAGACAGACAGACTGAAGAGGACTAGAAGGCCAACGTCTGGTGGTTTGATGAATGTCTGTCTAATGTTGACGGTTTCATTTCAAGTCAGTCCTCGTCCACCACGTCAAAGACATCTGCAGCGTGGCAGCATTTCATGAAAGTAGATAAAGGAAAAAAAGTCGAATGCAAAGTTTGCAAACAACAGTTTTCATGTCACAGCTCCGCTACAAACACGGCGTATCACCTAGAAACGGTGAGCTAGCGTGTCCACCTTAGGTTGCCCCGTCAGTTTTGAGTACATGAACATATCAGAATTGATATTTCAATGTTTTAGTCTAATAATTGTTTTGTTTTAATTGTACAAATTCTTACAGTGGACTTGCCTTTTGTGTTTCAGAGTAAAGTTTGAAGTTAAAAGTGTATTTGTGTCTCAGCCGCGATGCTGAGCTCCTGTGTTCAGTCTCGCTCTGTGCGCAGGAGAAATGATAGCGTCGGTCAGTTATTATAACGTGACAGAAACAATTGTCTAAATATTCCTCAACAGGTTTTTGTGCTGATAGTTGACACAGTAGAGTTTTCATTTATGAAATGAGACGATTTTTAGTCGAAATTTGAGGGCTTCAGTCGACCGAGAATTTCTTTGGTTGATTACAGCCCTACCTCCTACGCCGCGCCACCATGCTCTGGGAATTTGAGAATAATCTGCTTGGTCCAATCACCTGTAAAACGTCTTGATGAGACACCAGATTAAATCACCTTATTCCCCTTTCAAGTTAGCTGAAGGCTAAACTGGACATTAGCAGGTTGTTCCGGGAGTCTTGGTGCGTTTGCTCTTTGGGCCGAACAATGTGGGACACTATACATGGAAGTCAAACCTTTTTCTTTCTTTTTTCTTTTTTTTTTTGCACGTGAGTAACCTTCATACCCCGCCTCCCATGCTGGTTCTTTTTATACGTCCGTGATTTTAAACTCACTGGACAGCTTCGTCTGATAGCATCTCTGCTCTCAGCTTGCAGTTTTTGTTGGACAAAAGCAACACAAAAGGAGGCAGATAAGAACCAGAATAGTTTCTGACTGTGTAAAAATAATAAGTGCAAATGCCGCAATTTGTGTATTTTGTGTAGCAGACTGGACAGTTGAGTAGCGCGCAGGGCAGGATGGAGGCCGGCTTATCTGAGGAATGTGTATGCGCCTTGGATGTGTCTTAAAAGACACGCTGGATGGTGGTTTGGCTGCCCTTCATGTGCTGTATTTATTTTCGGTGCCTTCTCTAACGCTGCTGGTTTTAAATTAAAGCTTGTCTGCCTAAAAATCTCCTCGCTAGTCCACAGGTTGTTCCCAGTGCGTGTGTGTGTGGGTTCAGCTTGATTTAGTGCAGATGTACCGTAGATTTCACCCTGCAGCCCAACCTACTTTACAGATGTGTTCTCCTTTTTTCTTTTTTCTTTTTTTGCGCACCTTCATGGGCCGTTACATGAACATATAGAGTTTAAATTTCATGTTGCACTCCAGTAGGGGAAGAAGGTCACGTTAGTTACTGAAAACAGTTGGTATGTAACACTTTCATTTGCGCTTCTGTTCAGTAATTGCTTCCAGTTGTTTGCCTCTGAAGGGGCGATCGAATGCTGAGAACGCTTTACAGCACAGTAAAAGGCAGCAGGCAGTCAGGTTGAGCTCATAATTGCAGCATTTGTTGGGTCATTTAATGCTGTATGACGACAGCGCACAAGCACTGTATGTGCAGACCACCATATTAAACCATATTTGGAACACGTTGCAACAAAAGGCCTCTTGTGTTTTGCCGCAACACAATTAGTTTCAGTGCTGCAAGTCAAAGTATGTTTTGTTGATGTTACTGTGAGTGAAAACAACCACCAGTGACAGATATGAAGCACATCTACTCATGAAACGCTTTGAACTCAGCTCCTCTTCGGGTTAAAGGGGCTATGTGTAAGATCGGCGCAAACACTCAATTCAGGTTCCACACTCCAAACTTTTTGGGGGGTGGGGGGGGGCAGCAAATCACCAAAAGTTTGGGATGTCTGTCCCTATGGTAACACACAAGGTAATGCTAATTTAGGAAACATTCACACTCTAAGGAACGTTCTACAGTTAGCTACCCATTAACTAGCTGGCATAGGCTATTGAATGAAGATGTTCGAGGGGTCTTTGGGTCCCATTCAAACACGTGAAAAAGGTGATGCATGCCAGAGCCTGACTGCCTGTATAGTTGCTCTATTCAGTGGCTCACTCTCTCTTCTTGAGGTACAAAGAGGTATTACAAGACAGGATGGAAGCGAACTGGTTGGCAGATTTACATGTGGCACTTTTTAATCTGGCATTAGCTTTTGAAGATGTGAAATATTACTTTCTGATCGATGTAAGAATTGTTAGCCACTTCATCATTTAAATCAGCGTAGAGAAATCACTGAAATATAAAATAAGAGCATCTTGGAAATGATAAATGATCCTAAAAGCTTAAACTCTAGCTTACATCAGGTCTCAGCAGATGCAGCTCAGATGGGATGAAATCAAAAATCCAAGTTGTTGAAACACAATCGTGCAAAAGGTCAGTTCTGGTTTACTCTGGCTGCGTCTCCGCGCCAAAACCAAACCACACCATCTGATTTGGGTTTTATTCTGAGCCTCACATTGTCCCAGACAAACATTTGCATGACCCCCAAAAATATCTCAGATAAACAGATTTATAGACTGGACGGAGTTATAAATAGAAATAATGCTACACCAACAGTGTGTTGATATTTATGTCTTATGCAGCTGAGTGTAGGATTACTTGCAAGAGATACTTGGACTGAAGAAAATGTACAAAACAATTCTAACTGCAGTGGCCAGAGATTCTCTTCACGTCCGTTTAGTGCATTTTGGGAAAATATTTAACTAAAGGATCACACCAGCTTTTTGGGAAGTTCACTTGTTGTCCATCCTCTCTGGTGCCAGAGAAACAGAAAGATACCCTCCTCTCCTCTGTGCTGCATCAGTGAGCTGAGACCCAACCGCTAGATGGCCGCTAGTTAGCTCAGCACAATAAATGGTAGTGGGTGGGAAGTGTTAGCATACCTCTGTCAAAAAGCATCAAATAGACCTTTTCCCCAAAACAATGTTTGAGTTGTGCATCATTTTAAAACCAGGCGCATAGTCAGAACTAATTTACTAACCTGGTGCAGTGACTTCACACAGCATCTCAAAACTTCACCAAACAAAACATGGCGTTTGTTGACGACGAGAGCAGTGACTGCTGCTGATTATCATTGCCGACTGGTAAGAAAAGATGAGGAGGAATACCTCTGGCCAGACCGACATCCTGAACCTCATCTTTTTAAACCAGAAAACATAGAGGGGGAAATACAGGTTTTTGCAAGCTGAACAGCCAAGTCAAAGGTAAGCTAACACTTCCCATCCACTACCATTCATTGCGCTAAGCTAACTAGCTGTCAGTTAGTCTCTGTAAGTCTCAGCTCCCGAAATCACAGCCAGAGGTGAGGGATGATGGATGTTTTCCCCCCAAAAGTTGAGGATGCTCAGGCTAGATGGGGCACTCTTTAATTCTAGGTGCATAAACACAAAGAAAACAGATTTAATAAAATTATTATATGGTTATTGGTTTAAATCTAGAAAAGAAGATGCAATGAAACAGGCATAAGTGGCACAGACCACCATGAATGCAGCCTCCAGCGAGTCCGGAGCCACCCATTAAAGAGTGTGGACACCGCTGCATAGCAATTAAACACGCGCAAAATGCGTCAGTCCTGCAGTGTTTTTAAAGGCTTTGGAGTCTTGTGATGTGTAGTTTAGTTGACGCTGGCTGGCTCAGAAAAACCATGTTGCAGAGGAAAAAGCTGAAGCTGTCTTTGATTTGTTGTCTGTTGATCAAGGTAGGACAATTTTGCATACTTCAAAATGAGTGCATGTTGCAGGGTCGTGTCCTTTCAGCTGCAAAGCAAGAAGTGCAACAAACCTCTGACCTCCTATTTTAGGAATGCAGGTAGCTTGGTCTTTTTCAAGCTCCGCTGAGTGACACTGATCCTCTACCTTGAGAGAAGAGGGTGGGACTCTTGTTTCGCTTCAGGGCTTCTCCAGTGTGCGGTGGGCCTGCTTTCTGTGTCCCACGATCGATGGAAGCCTCCTGTGATATGGGGATTTGTGCCACATCAATCCCAAACTTTTATATTGTGAGATAACTCAAACCTTTTACTGTCAGTTCTTGACAAAACCAACCCGTGACACTCCATCGGCTCGTGGAGGCAGTGGAAGTGACACGGTGGTGTGGTTGAGAGCTCGGGTCAGAATTAACTCTTAACTTCAAAATGTTTTAGAAAATCTGGTATGAACACCGACCTGTTTTCTAGTGTTTACAAGGCTACACAGAAGGAGGAACCACCCATTTTTACAGGCTGGAAAAAGGCCCTGGTTGTGTTTTACTACTGACTGCGCGTCACACTGGGCTACCAACACAATACAAAGTTCCCGAGCTGCCGAATTGTACTTAACATTTACTGACAAGGGGAATTTCCTGGTGGAAAATAATGTGCAATGAGTTGCAGAATCCTCAGTAAATATCCCACAGACAGTTCTCCTCTTCACATGTTTAAAACATAATTCTCTCTGGCTTTGCTTAATGCTTTGTGATGGAAAAGTTAAATTACTGTAAAAAAAAAAATACCTCGATTGTTTCTCCTTCATTGAGATATCTACACCTAATGACTCTGATCTGTTTCTAGGTTTTAATGCTCGACGTGTCTGCATGGCTCTGGGCTCTGTTTTTGCATCCCGTTTGCGTAAAATTGGATTTGCTCCTCACAGTTGAACTCAGGTTTAAGATGAGCCGACATCAATGCAGCCTCTTGGGTCAGAGTCTTTTGAGCGGAGAGGAGGGAATTGTAAGAAGAGCTCAATGGCAGCACATACCTCATGATTCAGAATTTAAAAAGAAAAAACTTGATCCCCCTTGTTTTTCTTTTGCTTTTTTATGAAGCAGCAAAAAAAAAAAAAAAAATACAAAACTAATTTCTTTAACCGGAGAGTGAACGATACAGAACAGCAATATTTAAAAAAAAGGATTATCAAAAGAAAAATAATGTGCCAGACACAATTAAAATAAAATATGTAGGTTTGGGAAAATAGCTGATTAATTTCAATTAATTAGTCATAGAAAGAAAGTAACTGCAGTTAATGGAATGAAATGCGCCCTCGACCACGTGCGTAGATTTTGCTTGTAAATGGAGAGCAGCGAGTAACCAGTAGAGGGCGGCAGTGTGCATGGGGTGCGTGTCATCTGCTGGAAATTAAAAGAAATATTTCGACCTTTTATATATATATTCAACAATTAAATCATCAATTTACCAACATCAGTTTGAATGGAAATACTTCAAATGCTCGTCCACAAAAAACGACATAAGTCATGAATTTAGAATGATTAACAACAAAGGTGTAATTGAAACATTCTTTTTAAATCATCTACAGGCCTACAAATTTGGTTTTGCCTCTGTTTATTTTTTAACTACTTAATCCACATGCGCTTTGGTGGCTCTCCTCAAAGTGGCAGTCCAAGCGCTGATTGGTTCACTCTCGCGTGGTGGGCGTGGTCAATCAACAGCGAGGAAGGTGATTGGTTGGCTGCTTTCAGTCCTCGTAGTGGGCGGCGCTTTACTGTAGCCTTGGCTGTCAGTCAGACAAATGACCAGCAGTGTGACGAGATAGTTTCGGAGCTGTACGTCTCCGTTATGTAGCCTCCATATATGTATTCGTTTTTTTTAACTTTTGAAGTATAGTATGGTATAACTTAGTTAACCTCGGTCTGTGTCACAACTTCCTCTTCTCTCCAACCATGGGAACGTTTTAAATGAGTCGTCGGCGGAGTGGAGCGACAGCGTGGACGGGAGAGGAGGAGCGGGGACTGGGACGCTGTTGAGCGGATTTGAAAGAGGAAGCCACCCATAGGGAGCAGACATCGATTGAAGAGAGCGGCCCGAGAGTTTGGGACTTGAGTTTTTTCGGGGAGGGGGGGGGGGTTATTTCACACCAGCAGCGGTCAACGTCGAGGTGGTTCGATGCGTCCGAGTAGAGAAAGTTTTCTCCGCAAATGACGTGGAATAGCACCATGAGCAGTGGCTACAGTAGCTTGGAGGAAGACTCCGAGGAATACTTTTTCACGGCCAGGACCTCTTTCTTCAAGAAACCTTCAGGAAAAATCACAGAGAACAAGGTAACCATGACACTCGGAGATGCGTGTTCTCCCCGCACACCGTCCGAGCTTTGGCGACTCCTTGCTGGGCCAGTATCACTGAGAGGGCGCGTCACGCAGAACCTCGCTCACCAAAGTGCTAAATCAATATTCTCCACGTATTTGCGTCAGTGTAAATGGACTATAAAAAAGCAAAAAGCCACCAGGAAATCCCCAGGGGACTCCTTTAAATTCGGCATGTACCCAATATTAAAAACACCATTCATTTAAATTATATTCCCACTTTTATTGCAGGTCCACCTGTTGTCTCTTGTCCCCTTGAACCAAGGAAATTGCAGTTGGAGAAGGGGTGGGGCGGGGGGGGGTGTTTTTAAAGTGATTTTTTTTTTTCTTGAATGGCTTTCTAACGAATTATCAGATAAAGTTGGACATGTTCATGTTCCGCCTTTTGGCATACTTTGCCCAGGAGGACACTGGCATTAATTCAACAGTATTGTCACGCTGTTTGTAGCAGGTCATTGGAATATTTGCACATTCTTAACAAATGCTTTGATGCCAAATTCATCAGAAGACCCTATCATTTTATAAAGTTTCTCATATTCTAGAACTACCAGTAGTGTTGCTCTGCTTTGAGGAAGCTGACATTAATTCAGCAGTTTTTCGGTGCTGTTTGGCATGTCTGGGTGCAAGTTGGAGGAATATTTGCATAATCATTTTGAGGCTTAATCCCCTCTTGACAGTTGCAAGGTTTAGCCTATATTTCATGTGACAATAAGTGTCCCCCTTCCACTTTATAATATCAGACAGGAAGTGAAAGGATCATGTTTAAATGTTTCACTCATTTGCATATAGACACACCCTCAGTTTTAGGGAGAAAAAAAACAATCCAGAACATAGGGAGGATAAGCTGCCTGACCTGTTTTGTCCACCAATTCAGCTTTTGAACCCTGCATAAATCTATGCGCTCCAACCTACATTTTATTTGTCTGCGAAGTCTTTGGGTGCCTACAGCCTGAGAGAATTAAGTCCAGGCTCAGCTTTGGATAGAGTTAAAAACCTGAGACATTCGGCCTCATCGTGTCTGGAGCTCAAAATTAGGTCAACCTCCAGATCCTGGACTGAGTGCTGGCGTGTTTCAGTCCTCAAGTGGCTCTCGCTGACTCTTGGACACACATGCATGCATTCACAACATACACACATGCTCACACAGTGTCCCAGACAGTCCCACAAACACAGCTGATTTGTTCCTCACTTTCAAGACTCAGTACACTGTAGTAGAATTGAACCATTCTTCTGTGCCAGCCCACTTAATGGGGCAGATTCTGCAATGCATGACCCCTTCACTTCTCCATTACAGGCCCTTAACACAGGTCTTCATTCCTCATGGCAGTGTGTGTTTGCGTGTGTGAGTGTGTGCAGTGTGGAGACACAATGTGGCCCATACAGTGCCGCAAGAAAGGTTGTGACCTGTGGGGTCTTAAACTGTGGATCCAGACCTGAAATGGGACGCTGGCTGCTGCTTGGTGGTTTCCCACATGCCAACTGTAATTACAGCTACAGAAGGGACGTGTCCTTTTGGGGGAAAATCTGTGAGTCTGCCGTATGAAATTACTGGTTCCGAATCGGAAAAGTAGAAGGAAAGTTATTGTGAGTTGATGTTTACCACAGAGCGGTGCTTGGTCCACCGAAAATATGCAGATGCTTACCGTTGGCATTGTTATCCAGCTGGAAGCCTCACAGGGTTGAAGCCAGGGAGCGCAAGTGGGGATGATTTCCATCACTCGTCTTTGTTTTCACGCTAATTCTCAGAGCGACATGTGGCATCTACAAACGCCGTTCTTGTCCTGATTAGTTATGATAGACAACTCTGAGAAAAATTGCTACAAGATGAAATTGGCAAATAAACTCGTCTTAATATTGCCAAGTATTGTCAACAGATATTGAAATGCAATGCACCTCTTTAAAAAGAAGAGACTGTTTGTTTTTGTAACTTCAGAAGTCTTAAAAATGCCATCGGAAGTGCATTTAAGCTGAAAAGAATGGTGCGTCCATATTTGTTAGTATAAAACTGAAAATAAGGAAGTTATCGAACGCGTCACTGCGTTGTGATCCCAATAAACTGTACTAGAAGTACTTGCAGTAACAATACAAGCAGTTCACTTCTTGTCCATTCATAACTTTTAATCAGCGTCTCCCGGGAGAAAGGAGACGTTTCTCATCAAGCTGAACCAGGCGGGAGTCTGCATGAGAAAGTGAAGTTTAATAAGCTGGAGAGTTGATGGAGAGAGGAAGACAAACACAGAGAGGCAGAGACAGACGGAAGGACCGAGGAGCTGATTCTGGGTCTTCAGAAGGGGAAACGAGATGTACCGCTTTAAAAACAGCGTAAAACTTGTCGTACAAACGGTCAAAGCTGATAGCTGGGAATGACTCGTCGGTTTGAGGGCAGCGAAACACGACATGGTTGAGCTCTGTTCGCAAACACCGACCCCATGTATCCGGTACAGTGATGCCACTTCAGTCAAATCCTCCAAAACTTCAAACCTGAATCAAGATGTGGCTTTGTCTGATTCTCACCTCAGACGTTTTCAGGCACATACGTCAGGACAGTATTTGGGTGTAACATGAGATAGTTGGAACGTTGTGGCCTCCTAAACCATAATCAGCCCATCAATCAGTGAAGAGCAGGAATGTGATCTATCTGGGAGGATCTAAATCTACCTGAGCAGGGCTGTTGACAGCAAGCAAAACACTGCAAATTCTAACTATTGATGCTCATATAGGAGTAATACGTTATCCTTTTAACTGAAGATGAGATGAAATCAATTGTATTCATCCCAGAGTAGAAAGGTAGTGGTAATGCTGTAGATTTAGGTGAGAGACAATCTACTGATCACATGAAATAAAGGGACGTTCACACGTCGGGGAGAACACTCACACATACTCTCTGTCTCACGCACACACACACACACACACACACACACACACACACACTCACTCACTCACTCCAAGGCAGGCTTTATGCCCACTCCTCAACAGACACACACACATTTTCAGCCCCCGCTTCACCACTCGACCACCTGAATAGTGTCTCTGTTGTGAAATGTCACACTGACCAGTGGGTCTTTCTGTCTGTGTGTCACATGAAAAAAAACCCAAATCCCTCCCAGCCCTTAGGACACACACACGCACACACACACACACACACACACACACATGTGCTGGACAGCTACAGCAGCTCATCTTCAATTCAAATCATCCTCTCAGACTAAAGGCTTAGTGTGACATTCATCATCTGTCAGCGATGATGCTGGGAGCTCTCAGCCAAGCAGGATGGAATTTAAACAGGTGTGTTTGATTACTACACAAATGTTAAGTCATGCATCCCTCCAACATTAAGGGAGGAATGAAGCAGGAAATACTTAGGAAGTCTCCTTCAAAACAAAGTTTGTACAGTCAGCGGAGGCGGTATTTGCCTGTAGAGAATCTGTAACTCGTGTGTCTGACCAGCTGTTTTTGCTGTCGTAGTCTTTCCGGTTATTCCTAAACACAACAACACTAAAAGTGCAGCTGGTGGTAGCAGCAACAGGCGCGTGTGGACAGAAGAAAGTAATTCCTTCTTGTCTCTCTGGTTGGTGGCTGCAGTCGGCCCAGGCGACCTGTCCTCCTCCTGCTACAGCCGTGTGTTATGTTGCTTGTACTGCATCCTCTGACAAAAGCCTTCGTGACATAGCCTAGTATATTAACTCCACACCATTCGATGGAAATGCGTGTTTCCTTTTTTGCCTTACTTCCAAAATGTCAGTTTCAATGCACTTAACAGTGAGATGGAATCTGAACTACGGTCAGTTTTCAACCACAGAACCGAGCATGAAGGAGTTCAGTAAATTAAACAGCTGGAAAATGTGATTGCACACGTATCAGACTGATCAACGCTGGGGTCTGAAATCTCTCCTTTTGTGTATCAAGTCAAACCCTGAAGGTTGTGACTCAGACAGCTGTCACATCCAGTCAAGCTTCCTCGGCTGGAAGTAGCGATACCATCAACAGTCCCACATTGATACTGCAGTTTGTGTTGGCTGTCTTTTCTCTCACACAGCCGCTTGTTTGTGTGCTTCAGAACATTCGACGTGGTTTGCTCAGACTGTGGTTGTGTTGTGCTTGTGTAAGGATGTCCTCGGGTCAGCGGTCCGCCCTTCACCCACAAGTGTCAGGTGACGTTCAGCCCTTCTGAGAAGTCCAATAGAAGTGTCTGTCCACTTCATCGGAACTTCTATTTATCTTGACGTTGTCTTGCAAAAATGTGGACAACAACTGCAGTCGGTAGTGGCAGTCGGACGCAAGTTTGTTCTGTTAATGCTTCTGAGCTTCCCCGTGAAGAAGTCAGGCTAACCTGATGACACATGGCAGCCTAGCTGGATGAGTGTTATGTGTCCTCTGCACAAGCTAATGCTAGGCTAACCTGCCCAGAATATACTGCAAAACTGTAATACCTCCTCTCATCTGTACCAAATGGAATCTACCTTTGATGGCAAAATAAACCTCCAAAGATAAGAAATTATTACATTTCAGTCGTCCTTCCCAGCCAAATAAAGGTCTTAATAAGTAGCAGAAATGTATTTGTATGAGCAGCTTCTGCTCTCTGTCGATACCAAATGCATTCAGGATAATTTTAGATATAAATGCATACATTTAGATAGATATGAGTATGTTCACTCGTGACTCGTCTTGACTGAGATGACTTATACCATAAAGCACAGCAGCTGTAATCATTCCCAGCTTTTAAGTCAGCTTAGGATTGCAGGCAGCAGTATGTCATGACAGCATTCATGCTGACCTTTCACCTCTTCGTCAGCCGTGAGAGGAACTTCTGCACAGTATGTGTCAATCTGGAAAAGGAAGCTTTATTTCCTCACAGGTCGTACAGATGGCTGTTTACTAGAACCCTTCTGTTCCAGTCATCAGTTCAAAGACTGTCAAGGAAACAAAAGTCCAGGCTGTGTTTGGCTTTTGAATAAACTGAAGCAAAACTGACATCATAGTGTACCAAGTGTGGTTATGGTACCTCGCCGCACCCGGCAGCTCGCTCAAGGTATGCTGTGTTTAGACATGGCCACATTTATTTCATGCCTCCGGCGAGGAAGTAAAGGTTCATTTGTGCGGCGCTGAACAAACTTGAAAAGTATCGTGCACAACACTGCTGAACAAGAAGCAGACCAGGCTAAAACCAATCAGAACATGAGACAGAGATGGAGATTTGCAAAGATTTGATTTTTAGAGGCCTTTGTAAACAGACTCAGCAAATCAAATTGACAAAAATCAGATCGCAAAGGCGCGGCCGCCTTTTGTATTGCAGTCGGAGTGAGGAATGGCTGGGGAGTAGAGATTTGGGGGTCGGGGGCCTGGCCCCATACCCCACTATTATTCTTAGCAGTTCGCCTGCTTCCTTGTCCTGTCGCAACACCTGAGATGACTCCACTCTGGAGGACTTATACGCGTCGCCTCATATCAGGGCTGACGCAGCAAAATAGAGCGACGAGCAAACCCTGAAGAAAGAGGCGGTGGCTTGAACCATTGACTGATGTGGGAGCTGCAGCTGATTGGAGCCTGGCTCCTACATTTTGCACCGATGCTGCAGCGGGACTTCTACCACCGCTCTCCTTGATTGTTTCGTTTGTATCGTGGGAATTTCTGGGGAATCCCATCTGAGGTCACGCTCTCCTGTGGATCTAATATTCCAACCATTTTATCTGCTGCGGACAAAGTACCTCATGGTTTTATCTCCAAGGGCAACTGATAGACAGACCGACTGTCTCGGCTGGAGGCCGATACAGATCTTATCTCTGTTTTTCTTCCCTTCTCTCCTCTTTTTCCCTCTCACTCCTTTCGTAAACTACTCTCAGCCAGCAATAGCACACTGGTTATTTTGCCTTTTACGAGTAAACTGACATCACTTGTCCTCCATCAGAGCTTTTACTGTGTTACTCTGCCAGTTCTGAAGTTGTAATTAGTCCTGCATTGTTGCTTGAGACCTCTGTCTATCTTCACCCCTGAACTTTCCTCCTCGTCCTCAATCCTCCATCCTCCTCTCTCTTCCATTCAGCCTGGTTCCTCCTCTATTGTGTGTCACTTCCTGCCTGTTTTCAGCTCTCTATCCTGTTCCCTCAACACTACAAGGCCAACCAATGTTTACCACTAACTTCTAAAGTGCTAAAACATGTTCTGTGCATTAGAAAGCAGATGAAAGGCTGTGTATTACCTGACTGATTTGAACTTTTGAACCTGTAGCATCAGTTTCTGACTGAGGTAGTTAGCGTCTTTGTTCCTGCACAGTTTTTACTGGTCCAATAAAAAAAAAAAAAAGATTTTTATTATTAGCCTGTTCCACCACAACAACTGCCTTGATCCAAAGTTTACTAATATATTTGTAAGAGGCCCAGGTCCTGATGCATCTGGTGGCCTGTCAATAAGCCACTTTAACTGTATAAAAGTAAATCAATATCCAAATATCTCGGAGTGGATTTGAGATCATTAGACATTTTTGAGACAAGGCCTGCTCCAAGTTTGAGTATTTCTCTCCAATCTTGTTTTCCTTCATGATTTCAAATGCTGTGACAGTTGAATTAGGTGAATTTGCCACATCTCCAGTCTTTGTGCAGCCAGTGTAATGTTAGCCCTCTGGCTAGCGAAGTTACGGGACAGCTCTGTAACTGTCAGAGATCAGAAATGTTGTTCTCATGAGGCTGTTATGTTTCTGTATCCTGACAAAGGAATAGATTTTAGATTTTTTTTAGGGGGCAACATGAAGCCCGTTTGTTGTTAAATGAACAGTCTTTATTGGGAAGTGACCTCTCCAAAAGTCTGTTCATGACTCTCGTGAGTGTGTTCTTGCTTCCCAGCCTCGTCAAGGCGTGATAAGACTCAACTGAATTGTTCTTGGCCGTCTTTGAACCTGGCTTAAGACTATTAGTCAACATTTACTGATGCAGATTAGACTCATGACCCACTAAGACCTGATCTTCCTTGTAAAATCTTTTAACAGGTCTAGGTTTAGTTTTGACCATTAAGTGGTAGTCAGTGTCTGCAGTTTGAGTCGAGCCGTGCTGCAGAGTCTTCTAGTTGATAAGTTATTGAAAGCAGTGAAGGGAAAAGGGGATTTCTTAAGAGTCTAGACTTTAGTCTCTGTCTGTAACTTCCTCAGCTGCCACAGCAGGAGGCCTCAGGTTGGCAGAGCCAGAATCATGTGAGTGACTGTGTGGTTTTTTGTTTTTCTGGTTGTGTCAGTAGCACGTTTGAAATCACAACGCTGTCATGCCAACCACAAACACGAGATCTCATCTCTTATTGTACCACGTTACCCGGTAAACCCGCTGCTGGCGTTGGTCACTGAGCTGAGGATTTTGCTTGGTAACACGAGGGGAGCCGCCGTTAGCTTCAAGCTAAATATACGTGGCTGGCACTTTCTGCATTCTGGCTTCACAAAGAAATAAGGCAGAAGCTCAAGACACCTATTTTTGTGGACTTGAAGGCAAAAATCACTCTGAGTGAGGTGTCACTTTAACTGGGAACCAGCAGCATCCTGTTTTTGGGCTCACACAGTGACTGTCTGATATCAGATTGTCCCGCAGACTGGAACAATCACAGATACTGCATTCTACGTTGTACTTGAGGTGAATCTGATACTGGTAACTTCAAATATAGCTGCCTAACATGACAGGGTGGAAGAAAAAACAGGGAGTAGTCCTGACCCTAGCATTCGGCAGCACGAGTGACCCATAGATTCCATTTTCAATTTCAAACTTTTCACGAATAGGTAAACAATTAAGGGTAAAAATAAAATGTTCCCCTTAAACCTGATTGTTCTGCAGGAAGGATTAGTGTGTTTCAGTGTGTGAGTGTGTTGGGAGACCTGCTGGGTTTTGATTGTCTGCAGGTTACATAAACCTTTTTATGAGTCTCCTTTGCTGTTGGCCTCTCCAGCACACGGCATTTCCAAAGGGAACATAAGTGGAATTGTTCTTGACCATGCAGCGCTGGCTATCTCTTCAAACAGGCCTGGAGTGCTTTTATGCCTGGAAACACACACGTACATGCACACAACTTCTACACAGGAGTCAGCTTTGTTGTATAATAAGATAAATCTGCCTTTGAAAGGAGCCACCTGCGTCATGGAGAATCAGAGGAGTTGGTCAGAGCTGAGGAGAGGAAAAGGGAAAGAGTCTGAAGGAAGACATTCAAGGTGCTTGAAAGGCTTTGCACTATCAGTTATTACAACATAATCTGATGTATTTTTAATTTACAATGGATTGACATTTAATGTTTGCAGCTGTGCTTGAACGGTAGTGTGTCTACGCTGCCATTGTGCTGCTACAACATTAGTTTGCAACCGTGGCAGCTTAGACCAAGCAGAGAGTTTAGAGATACGTTTATTCAAGTCCGTGCAATGCAGGAAAGAACTCAGACCAGAGAAGGGGACGGTGTTGAAATGAAGCTGTAGGGATCTGTAGTTCTCTAGAACTCACTGGAGTAAGCAGCACATCTCCTCCGTTGTAAATCACCTCTTTAAAAACGTCACTGATTACCTTGGCAACTGGTCAGTAGCATTTCTCTGTTTTTCTGACCCTCACTAAACAATTAGTGAGCCATGTTAATTAGTAATGATAATAACCATCAGCCCCACAACTGTTTCCTAATTTAAACAGAGTCCTGCCTGTGCGCCTGGTCTTAGGAAGCTCATGGCGCTCGTTGACGGTGATAAATCACATGACCAGCTGCCCGTGACAGCCCGTAACTGCGCAGCTCATCCCAACTCACTGAAAAGGTGCTGAGGCCGGTTTCTAACCTCTCCTGTTTCTCTCCCCCGCTCTCTCTGTCCCCTCTGGAGAGAAACTGACCACCTGTGGCATCATATGAAAAGGTCAAAGGGCACCAGGTGCCTTGTTCCAGTCCTACCGTGCTGTTTCACTCTTGATATGTGGCTGTAGATGTTCCTAACGTTCCTATAACGCATGTTGCTGTGACGAGAGAGAAGGCAGGTTAAAGTGACAGATTTAAAACTCAAACAGTGCAACAGAAATGGTTCCCTGATGAAGCAGCATTCATTCTTCCTCAACTTGAGGTCATCCCAGTTAAAGGCTGGGTCTTGGTACAAACATCAGCCTGCAAAGACCCACGCCACAACCCTTTTTATGAATGAATACAGTCAAACCAGTGGGGCTCAACTGCTCTCCATCGTCCCCTTTCGGTTAAAAAGTTTGAGTTGGTTTTCTTGCTCCAAACCGTTAAAGTGGGTGAGTAGATAATTGCGTGCAGGCCTTGCTCTTCCTGTGTTTATATGATCAGTAATGAAGCATGTGCAGGCTGGGCTCATCTGGGAGAGGTTAAGTCTCGCTACGATCTCCTGGCCGCCATTATCACCAAACCACAGAGCACTTTGAAGCGGTTGTGCTGTCTTTTTGAAGGGGAGAGGAGAAAGTGAGAGTTAAATGATGATAAATGACAAGTCAGGTCTGCAGAAAGTGTTTAAAAACAATCATCCCATTATATGATTTGGCAGCTCCCACTTTGCAGAGATGCTTTTGGCGTGGAAGTGAGACTTGCGGTCTGGTTCAGTTTGAAATGTGGGCCGCAGGAAGGCATTTTTGGATAAACTGAAGGTTAAGGTGTGAATGTTATGCGAGATCAGTATTTTACAATAATCTAACATGATTATTAAAGCTAGAACTGTGAATGAGTTTGGTTTATGTTGGCTCACTGTAGATATATCAGCTTTGATATGTATTTTAGACATTTTGTGTCCATTTACATACCGAAGACGCCTGCAGGCTTTTCTCACCCGGGCCGGGACACATCGTCAGTTCCTTTATCAAAAACAATCGAAATGACAGCTAATCAATCCACCAATCAGCTCATAAGCAGGTGAGCAACAGAGTCAGTTCATCATTTTCAAGCACAATTTTCTCTCGTTCAGCTTTTCTGTGTCACACGCTGTCAACTGAGATGTGAAGTTGTGTTTGACATCTGTTTTCTGTTTGACCACATATTTATTGAATTCAGCAAATGACTGGAGAATTTTCCTGTGACGGGATTAACTGGTAGTGTCAGCCTTAATGGGCTCACCAGATTTAAGGGAACAATTTGACGTTTTAGGAAATAAAGTAAGTTTACTTCTTTCCTGGTAGTTATATGATCGCGTGTATTGTGAGTAAACATGTACATCCTGAAGACACTGAGCACAATTAAGCACAACGATGGGGGAAACCCAAAACAGCCTGGCTCTGCCCACATGCATTGATAAAATAACATTTCAACCAGCCAATATATTGATTTTCCAAATTTGTCAACCAATGATTTCCTTTTACAGATTTATCTGACATTTTGTGCGAGTCCTCCAAAAGTCAGAATTGGTGTCCGACCCAAAAGTCCAGTATCGGTGTACAAAAACATGATTTTATGGCGGTTATTTGCCAGGCCGTTTTATCATCATGGCATATTGGTTTCCTGGAGGCATCGCTGATTACATGGCAACGACCCATAGCAACAGTAACATGACCTCCTGTACTGTGCAACGACAAATCATTTTGTTTACTCCTCAGTTTTTGGAGCGGTCAGTCAAGACATTTATTTAGTGACCTTTTTAAAGGGAGGCAGGTCCTGGTAACTGTTAGCCTTCATGCTACGCTGAGTTTCAAGTTTGTGCCAGAATATGAATATTTCCTATATAATATAGAGTCTTGAATAAAACTTAAAAATTCAAGACTTTTATGATACAAACGTGTTAAATCATGCTTGTTGAGAAGCACTTTTAAATGTGTTGATGCTGCTCTGCTTTTTAATGAAGAGATAGAAAACCATTAGTGTTCTCAAAAATAACACTTAGTGATAATGGCGCTCCACACCAGCCTCTTATCACTCAGAAGCGGCGTAATGTCAGGTGGTTGACGCGTAATGACGGGATACGCGCTCAGGGTTGCGTGCCACATGTGCGCTCATGCTGTGTGTCATTCCTGTGACACATCAGGTGAAGCGAGTGTCTGTCTCTCAGTGTAGCGTCCTGCATTTTAGAGGAGAACTCCAAAAACCTTCATGTTCTGGTTTTCGTTGATCCTGGCTCATCTTGGGGTTGATGCTGGTTTTTTGAGAATTCGGCTGGTTGAATATCAGTCAGTGCGTTTTGGCGAGCTTCGTGTGGGAAGAAGCGTGTGTGTGTGTGTGTGTTTGTTCGTTCGTGCTCTTTAAAGGGGATTTTCCACCGCAGCCAAGGTGAAGGGCTTGTCTGATTAGCGACACTGTAGTCATCACGATGACACACGGGTCTTGTTTCCCATCATCAGCCTCCACAGACACGCCTCCCTTTCACGTCCCCATTGTGTCCATTGTGTCGTAGCAGAAAGATTGGTGTTGATTTCAGGGTAAAACACACCTGAACGATCTTCCACCTTCTTGATGGGGTAGAGAGGATTAGCTGTTTTTAGCTGGGTGTGGCTGTTTCTTCCAGCGAGGGTGAATCTGTGTTCATGTGTCAGAAGTTTAGTGTTGTTAAAAGGGCTTTGTTGTTCATGAATTAACTGTCGTTGTGTTAAAACTAAAAGGAGTAATGCAGGTGGTTAAAAAAAAAAAACCTCTTTGTTAGTGTCGAATACCTGTTTTAACTTTTACTGAGAAGGCAAAGAACACTTTTTGGGAGAAGAATCATTTCTTAGAACCCAGATTTTTTTGGATGTGTTAAAGGTGAATTCATGTTCTTTCTATATTTGGTAGTAAATGACATTCACGCAACTTTCATTTTAGCCTACTCCCAGTTAACAAACAGCAGTTCCTTCCCTTTTCCCAGAGAAAAACAAGTGATTCTGCTCTCTAGAACTGAACTTCCCCGGAGTGCTCACAGGGCATGTCATAAAAACACGCAAGTGTTTGCTCTCTGTGTTTGATCAACCTTCAGACACACTCGTAGGAGGAGTGCCGGACCGAATGAGGGGTATTTAGCAATGAAGTCGTCAGAAATGACTGATAGCGACTCGCTCGCTGCTCTGTTGCTTCACATCTGACTCACAGTGGCTGCTGCTTGCTTTCACGACCTCTCATTACTGCTGTTGTGTTTGCTTTTGTTTTGTTGAATTTCAGATTTCAAGCTCTTACCGTGGCCTCGGCCAGCTTGGATGTGGCTTTGTTGGGGCTGTTTTGGCATGAAATTTGATGGGTTTGGAAAACTTTTTTAGGGTTTGTCCTCAATGGGGTTGTTTTGCAATAAACTGTTAGTGAGTTCTTCAAGCTTCAGCAAAAAAAGTTGGAGGCGTGAAACCTCCTCATTTGGTCTGTAGATGTCTGTAAATATGTGCATTACAATTGTGAGATGATTTGTACCTGTCAGTCCTCCATTATCATAGGGTTAGGAATGTACGCCACTGGTTTTGAGTCTTTTCCACCAATAAATCTTAATTTATGAGACAAAAATGTGAAACACTGTCTGGTCTCACCCTCTCAAATGTGAGCTCTTTGTTTTTAAATATTGCAGATTAGATATCTTCAGGCCTTGGATCGTCATTCAGATAAAACCAGTCATTTGACTCTGGCATCTTTGTGGAGGTCTTTTTTAATCACTTACTCTCTGGTAACCAACCTGCGATGGAGTGGATCGACTTTGATAAGTTTAAGTTGATTTTTTTTCACCCTTTAAGTGCATTCAGTCCAATGCACCTTCAAGATATTTCATATTTTATTTTGCTGGACCCATAACAGCTATAAGGCTTCCCTGCGTGGGTGGAGGGCCCATCAGAAATACAAACACTGTCATTTCTTGGACTACAACATCAACGAGAGGCACTTAAAATGCTGAAACCGATGGGAAAATGCAGTCACGGCGAGCAGCGGTGGACGAGATGTGAGGCTACACAGCATGGTGAGTTTGACAGCGGTCTCCAGGAGCCGCGCCGAAGGGGCTGCTGCTTCTCACTTAGATTCCACAGTCATTTTATCGCAATAAATGCATCAGAATAATGCAAAATAACTACATCGTGATGCTGATTTGTATAAAGTTTACACTTGTGCTTTGTCACATCGTTTCACAAGACGACAAGCAAATGACTTAAACGCTCATTTTCTGAATGGAGTTTGGACTTGATTTGAGGAGGGGTTAAGTTTTGTTGTATCAGGCTAAAGTTGGATGAGGTGACCGCTGCCCTGGAGATTAAACGATGAAGGATCAATCCAAGTGTCAGCCGTGAGTTGCAGCACATGCATGTTCCCCATGTGCAGATGTGTTCAGCTGGCTTCAGAGAGAAACTCACCAGGGGAAGTCGGGCTTATTGTTGGCTCACCACACACCTCTGTTCTTTCCCTGCCCTGCTGGTGTTTTCTTCCTCCAAGGTCAGAACCATGAAGTTTCATAATCTCAGGCCCCAGGAGATTACTCACTCTCCCCATCATAAAGCAAACGCCTCCCTGGCTCTGTTGCTCAATCTGTCCTGTCTCATGTTTGAGAACCCTGTGCCAGGTAACGCTGTTCCATCAGCTATTTAGCAGCCCGCTGCCTTCGCGATGAGCTTGTGCAGCTCTCGTTGTCGTCGCCGCTGCTATCATTTGTGTTTTAAAGTGAGGTCACTTTCCAAGACAGGGCAGTGGGTTCATCTGTAAAGTTCGATTCAAAACCGGGTTTAGTTTTGTTCAGGTTCAGGTTTGGGGTCGGGTGTTTATTGGTTACAGTAAGGAGGAAGAGAAGGCATTGCACCACTGAACGTCCTCACAAACACAGCAACACAAACAGGAGCCTCAGCCAGTAGTGTTGCTACCCAGCTGTTTAAATGAAAGACGCTTTTCAGTTTAATGTACGATTTCTCAGCAGGCAGTGAGCAGTGTGAGCTGTTGATTAAAGAAATCAGCCTGCGTGCCTCCAGAGTTATATTTAACTCCAGAGCAACCAAGCTAATCACATGAGTTTGGAAAGAAGCAGCTTGGGTCTGATGTTGGAATATTGTTTCTACTAAAGATGGAAAAGATTAAAATGAGAATTACATTTTACTGATATTTTCTCCTCTTGCTTGTCTTTCATTTTTCTTCTACCTTTTCAAATCCACATTCCTCACCTTCTTAGTATTTCACATCTCCTTTTCATTTTCTTATCTTTTACCTTCTTCTAATGTTGGTTATTCTCCCCCTCTTAAGTAAAAAAACTATTTTAAGCTTTGCTTGTCTCTTCTTCACTTCTCAATTTGTTTTCCCCGTCTTTCTCTTCATTTGTTTGAGTAATAAAGCCCAATTTTCTGGGTGGTCCCTCCACATAAACTCCTTGTGGTCTCCACAAAGACTCCTGCGGGGAGTTGAACCGTCTCCTGTTTGTCCTGTGCTCCGTCCTCCATCCTGCACTCAGTGAACCACACTGGAAACACGGTGGCAGAGCTGCAACACGAGAGCAGTTTGGTTCTCAACTCTGAGTCGGGGACGCAGCCTCTTGTCGCCGTGTCGTCCATCTGCAGGTTTCACTTCTCTGTTTGCAGACAAACGTTTGCCACTGTTATTCCCCTCTCTTGCTGATGCGGGACTTTTTGAGGATTTACAATGATCTGATATGCTGATGACACTGCAACTTTTTTCTTTCTTTCTTTCTTTCTTTTTTTTTTGATTTTAAACTCTATTTCAAATTGTGTATTTTTTTTGTCCAACCAGTCAGTATCGATTTAGGAGATACAGGCGTAGTTGGTGTGACGACAGCCGGAGGCAAGGACCGCCGCTGAATGCTTTTCTCCATGGAAAAGATGTCTTCATTCAGGGGTGAAGGGTTATTGGTCTTAGAAAATGCAGAGGCTCAGCAGTACATTGAGTATTTGACGTTTAACAAGGCTGCACGGCGTCTTTGATAGTTGGTGAATAAGAGCAGCTTTACGTCTGTTACAGAGGAAAGATGTGAAGACCTCCAGTGTTCCAGCATATTTATGTCATGGTGCACAAAGTGTGAGTGTGTGTGTATACCCATGACTGCAGGAATGTTGGGAGGAAAGGTGTAGCCCATGTCAACTTCCCCCCATGGACTCAACAGGAAGTAACATAGAAACACAAGACTGAGGTGGGGTGGTGGGCTGGGGCGGCATGGACAGTTTAGAGGGAAGAGGAAGGAAAATAAATTGGTGACAAGCCAGATGATGATTAAAAATGACACCAAATCAAGAGTCGATCATGTCGAGGTTGACCAATCACCCGCATGTCAGCTTGATCAAAATCTTACGCTCATATTCAGTGCAAAGTGTGTACGAAGAAGGAAGCGCAGCAAAAATACAATGTGTTTTATTTTTGTTCTCCAAAATGTAGGCTAAAGCAGCCAAATCACCATGTTTAGTCTTCCTGTTGCAGCCATAACACGCAAACACACACGCCAAAGCTTCAGGGTCCGTTCAGCTGAACTAAGCAGGGTTTATTTTCTTCTTTTCTGCACACAAACGAGCACGGTGAGGTCATCTATTTACAGCCAGGAGGTGCGGACAAGCGTGACGGTGCTAAACAAAGGCAGGAATGCTGCAGGTGTGTGTGACGTGATAAAAGGAAGACATAGCATTTCCCTCTCCCACACAGACTCCACTTGAACAACCAAGGTTATTCTTACGGACTCAGATAAGGACCATACCTGATACCATCCCTCTCTGGGGTTTTGTCTCTCAGGTCTCTCTCTGTCTAAGTTCCTTCTCTGCTCTGTCAGTTTGGATTCTTGTGTTTTCTTCCTCTTTTTCTTTGCAGGCGTTGCTTTTTGTCCTCTCTCGTTCTTCCGCAGGAGTTTATTCTTCAGTAGCAGAAGGCTTGGGGAAGAAATTATCTGATTCATCACAGTTGTATCGTTCTGTGGAAAGTGCACTTTTCTGTCTGATTTATGTGTAAAATAAGCCTTTATATTTTCCACACCAGCATTCACACTGTTCAGCCTTGAGTATCTGCACCTGAACTCCATTCAGTAAAAACGAGCATTTTAAAAGTCGTTTGCTTATGATTTTGTGACAGAAGCGGCAAAAACTTGAATTATTACTTGGCACAAACCGCCATCGTCGTGACGTCACTTCGGCATTGTTTTTGTGTGTTTATCACAATGAAATCACTGCAAAGTCTATGTAGGGATGTGGCAGCGATCCAGAGGGCCGTAACACTCACCGGCTCTCCTCTCCTCCTCTCCTGCTGTCAGGGAATGAATTTTCACATCTGGTTTTCATCGTTTTACTTCTTCAAATGAACTTCCTCCTCTTCCTCCAGCCCACCTCCTGATAATGTTACACACCAGGCGTGACAGCGCTCAGCTGTACAGCAGGTCTTCACTTTAAAGCAGCAGTACAGACACTTTGGTCGAGATTAAATGTTCCCCAAACTCTTGATTGACAGCAACACAAATCGCCACGGTTTCGTGAGTAAACAGGCGAGTCTTGTGTTTTTCGGTGTGCTCTGAAGGTGCGGTATCGTTCGGTTTGGTTTTTACAATTATGGTTGTGTCACAACGTATCGTTTAGGTGCTGAATTAAAACGTAAGATAAAACCATACGCAGATGATCTTTCTTTTTACTGCACAGAATATGATCCTTCGAATCGGTCAAAGAAAACAAAAATGCCAAAAGCAGAAGGGAAAAACATAAAGGTCAGTTTCACTCACTGTAATTGTGTGCAAAAAAGGGGGGGTATTATTATTATTATTATTATCATCATATTTTCCAGTACAAACTAGCATATATGAGGAATTATTTTCTAAGTTGTCATTTTGTTCCCAACTGGTTAGCTCAGTGTGGTGTGGCAGGCTGCAGCTAAAGAGGCTGTTGGGCTATTGTGGGTTCATGTCTTCTCTCTGTCTCTCTTCTTCCTTCTGTCCTGTGTTGGTCTTCCAGTTCCACTGGGAGGATTTGTCTTGCTCTTAAAAAGCACCATGACCTCATCGTGTTGTAGCTCCGCCCTGCTCTGCTTCTCTTGTTTGCTTGGATTTGATCGCTCTCATCCTCCTGGTTCCCTCGAACCCTCGCCGTCATGGTTGGTGCACAGCCCAGACTGGACAACATGGAGGTGATAATAATGTGGCACCAATGACTCCACCACAGGGTAGCAAAGACATCAGATTTCTCTGAGAAGTCCTGTGTTTAGTGGGGCAGGTTCAGTATGTCACGATGCCCTGATTGATGGGCTGGGCTGGAACCTTCTGGTTTTCAGCTTAATCTGCCATGACGAGACCAGCTGGTCCGTCTGAGTATATCCGACTTTGTGCTGGTCTAATTTCGAAACACAGACAACACGATGGTTGACATCATGGACACAGGCAGTGGCACTGCAGCCACACAAATGCTGGCATTGTAGGGTTTACAAATGCAAGCTTTGTAACGTGATAATGAACTGGAGAGAAAACACCATGAAAATGTTCAGAACATCACCTTGCTGAACACAAAGCAAGGGTAAAGCAGCTAAAGCTGAAGCAGCTAAAGCTGAAGCAGCTAAAGCTAAAGCAGCTAAAGCTGAAGCAGCTAAAGCTGAAGCAGCTAAAGCTGAAGCAGCTAAAGCTAAAGCAGCTAAAGCTAAAGCAGCTAAAGCTAAAGCAGCTAAAGCTCACTCAACCGCGGAGACAGTCCGTGTTAACTGGGGTCATTAAAGTATCAGCTTTTGTGTGTTCGGCTGTTCAGCAACCTGGAGCATGTTTCACTGAGGACAAGTTAGGAAAGTCTCAGTTCGTTCTGCAATCCAGACGGATGAACACAAGGAGAACTCATCGGTTCCAGCCGTTAAAGACTGTTGCTCGTTGACGGGTCTCTCAGTCTGCTATCAAATTAATTCAAATCTTCGGCTTTTGAACTGTCGATCAAACAAGTAACTGAAATGAGAGCCCAGTCAGTAAATCAAAAAAGCCAGTTAGTTTGTCACATTTGTCAGGAAGTTGAAGATGGAGTTTTCTTGGCTTCGATAGAAAGAGAAAGCTAATAAAAAAAAAATGCTCTTTATTTTACGGTTGGGTAAAGAAAATTAATATCAGATGTTTAAACTTGGTATCAGCCTCAAAGAGTCCGGATCACATGAGCTATAATTTTAAATTGTCAATTTAGGCTTCGGGTTATTATTGTAGGGATTTTTCAAGATCTTCTGACATTTTATGGTGGAACTGGCAGCTCCCACCCATAAGATACTAAAAATACATGACTGAAACGCACACACACGCTCTCTCACTGCACAGTCCTGAGATTACCTCGAGGGAGCATCATTTATTAGCTGCGATATTTTTAACCTCCCTCCATTGGCTCTTTCTCCTTCCTCTCCACCAGGGCTGGCGAGGGCAGAAAGATGGCTGATAATCTCCTTACCTGTCACTTCCTGGTCCGACCCGGCAGGTGCTTAAGATCGATGGAGAAAGTCTCCTGCACGGCAGTCACAGTCAGACAGTCAGTCACGTTTCACGTGAAGATAAACAAATCTGTCAGCACCGGTGTGGTGCGATGCGCTGAGAAGATGGACTGACGTCATCAATCTTTGTGTGTCCTTCTTAAATCCTGATGAGTCACGGTCTGTCTGATGGACACTCAGGACACCTTCTGTCCTGTATGGAGGAGTGATTCAGGTTAGGTTAGGTTATAGTGATGAATAGATCATTTCAATGACCGTCAAACCCTCACCATCAACGATAGAAGCACCGAAAACTAAGAGTTCATTCAGAACCTACGGAAGTCCATTCAAATCAAGTCATTCTCAAAGAATTCCCGTCTATTCCGGGTGCATTGATTGCTATTTGGGCTGACAACTGTTTGTCATTTCTGTCCCTGAAATGGCAGAAAATTTCCCAAAGCTCAGAGTGACGTATTCACATGGCTCAGTTTGTCCTGGCAGCCCCACGAAGCTCCCCAAAATATTCCATTCACATCAAAATGAAACCGAGGGAAAAACACCAAGTCGTGTCATTTCAGAGGAGTGACGTGATGTAGCCGTATTGACCTCACATGTATCAGCTGATCTCATCTAGACGCCTCATCTGCACTTCTCCATGGTGACGACCGCGTTCCCCCCATCAATGCACGTGTGTGTATTGCAAGTGTATATAATTCTCAGCAGCTCTCCCACTCCTGTCCTTTCTCAGCGCTGTAAACCAAAGATTACAATGTTTGAAGCTCTGAGAGTGTGTGTTTGTGCGTCTGCACTGTTTGCAGACGTCTTTCTCTGGAGCAGAGTGTGTTATCCATATAAGGGTTCCTTCAAAGCCTCCCTGGATTCGGCCCTAAGTGTGTATGTGGTCTTTAATAGATGCCGAGGAGAGCTGCACTTGACCATGTAAGCACACACACACACGCACACACACTACGCCGGGGAATTTATCTCAGCACTGAAACACAGTACTGCTAATCCCAGTGTAACCAGTTCATTTCAAAGCCCGAAGAAGCTCAGAATGTTGATAACAGGTTGTGGCCAGATTTGACTTTGTCTAAATAGATTATTGAAGGTTGACAAACGAGTTTATTCTGGCACAGGAATCAAGTGAGGAAACTCATTTGCAGATCGCACAGTCTCTCTGAGCACATTCGCTCTTTCAGCCTTCTGTAGTTCGTTTTTGTTGTTGTTTTGGTTTTTTTGACTGAATTTTTAACAAAGTTGGCCTTCGAGTGACTTTTATCCGTGGACATTGCACACTCACATATAGACAACAAGTCTGTGAGAGATCAGGTAAATTCAGGGGCGGTGATACGGATGAAATTATAATCTAGTTAACGGCCAGCTTTTTTTTTCTGGATTGATTTTGCAAGCACAAACGAGGTTTTTGTGTTTGTGTATGTTGTTTTTTTGTTGGTCTGTAAACCCCCTCTCTGTGCTATGGTGCAAATCCTCACACTAGGAACACATTTTAGTCGTTAAGGAATGCAATAAATACAAGACCAAAGTCAGCTTCAACAGCGGCTGTATTAATGAGGAGTTTGCGGGGTGCTGGGCCGCCTGCGTGTTCTGGATCCTGGGATCTGCATGTCGTCGGATTGAAAACACTTGGATTGTTTTCGAGGTCAGTGGACAGGCTATTTATAACCCAGCATGCAGCATATTTGGCTTTGTCATACGTCTTTAATTACAACTTTACATGTGTTTTCTTCAGTCGCAGCTGCACGTGCTTGTAAAAACAGGGCTTGAATGGAATTAATTCACGAGATGAGTTGAAGTGAACTCACTCGGTCTGCGTGGGTATTTTTCCTTTATGACGTCAGCTAATGCAGGAGAAGCAAAGGGTTTGAGATGAACTGAGGCTGCACTCGTCCGTCATCTTTATCTAGAACGTTCTCTGACAGATGAGGTCTTTTTTGTTTGGTCCTTTTTTGTCCCTTGGGGCCAATTTCTGAAGCTGTTGAGCCTCACATGGAGCTTCTTGACTTGACAATCACGTGCACAAACTCGCTGAACACATCCTAATCTGACCCACAGTCCTCGTGTGCTGTCAGCCGAACTAATTTTTCAACTTTATTAGATATTTAGTTGCAGATTGTTACCGTCATGGAGTCTGTGAGATCTTCCTTGCAGCAGATTTCCATCTTTTTGTCAGCCACACCAAAAAAGGGGTCAAAGAACAAGGGCTAGAACTAGAACCTCAGTCATGGCCAAAATGTTGTACTTGAACACACCGCAAAAACTTCAGTTGACCCTCTGAGCCCGCTCCGTTCACTGAAACTGACCAGCTAGGATCAAAGTGGTTTCTCCTACCGACGGCAACTGGAAGAGCTGCCTGCTGGTGGCGACATGCAGGGCATGCTACAAGGACCAGAACCGCTGATACTCAGCGACAGCCTGGTGTGTCAGAGCCTTAAGTGAAGTCACTCGTCATGGGATGAAGGCTGATTAGAAACGTGTTGGTCATGCGTTGACCCGCTAGCTGCTAAGCTCTTGTCACGCTTTAAGTGCCAGTCTGATAAGCTTTTTTTTGGGTAGTAGCCTGCAGAAGCAGTACAGTAAATCACCACTGAGGTTGTCAGCAACGCAGGCGGAGTGAAACATGTACACATGGAGTTTTATTCAAGCTGCCACAAACCCCTCTCAGTACTGAAGTCAATTAAAGATGGATTACCGTTATATTCCTCCGTGGCCCGACTCCCAGCCCCCTCCTCTCCGCTAAGACCCCTTAAATCACAGGATCAATTGTAGAGAAGTTTAAAACAGAGTTCATGCTGTTACTGTTTCAGCTCCACCTCAGTGGAACAAACTCCCTTTCAGCACCAGATCAGCTGAGTCCCTGCCTCTGCACATGTTCATCTTCCCCTTCTGTATTTTGTTTCATCTCTCTACGTTCAGCCACTCCTTGATGGTCCCTGGTTTTTTTTCCCTTCTCGCCTCTAGCATGTTGACTTGTAACCTTTGTTTGGCGAGAGCTGTAGATATCAGAAATAAACCCACGCAGGTCGTCTCCTCCCTCTCCACCATCATATGAGGGCGCCTGGTCGCGTTAAACGCACCACCATGCTGTCTTGCACCCTCCAGCGCTGTGTAACAGGGTAAAGGGCATACAGACAAATCGCAGAGACACTCTGCTTCCTGAAGGCCTCCAATTATCTTATGAGCCTCATCCCACAGGTAAAAAGAGAAGAATCCAAGTATCTGCTCGTCTCTTGTCATGTCTGTCACGTTCGTCTGCTTTATTTATCATCTAAGAATGAGTCTTTGCTTTGTTTGTGCCTGTCAGGATATTATTTTCTAGGCTTTCTTTTTCTTTGTTTTCCAACCGAAGCTTCTCTGTTCGTACGGTCCATGAATTCATCTCGCGTCCTGCTGCTTTAACTGTGGCGCCATTTTGCGCTCTTGACAAGCAACCAGTGAGATTTATCGACTGATGCAGAAATGAGTCTTGGAAACGAGTTAGCACTGTCGAGTCGTCTCCTTTGGTTAAAGGCCTGAAATAATGGATGTGGTTCACTCAAGCTTATATTGTCAACATTTAGTTTTTGGTATTAAATACATCAGGAAATACCACCATCATGAGTTTTGATGCTTTTGATGTTTCTGAAAAACGGTGGTCGCTAGCAAGTGTCTGAGTCAGACTGCAGAGGTTGTCATGGAGATTAAATGTCACCACGGTGGAAACAGAAGAAGCTTGGTGATGGCGATGATGAATCGCTGCTTCGTGGTGTTGGTCATAGCATAACATTTGCCACACTCCGAATTTTTGACAGTAATACAAAATCCTCTGTATAAATTCCAGTTGGCTTTTCGTCACAGAGATGCTAACTTCCTGTTGGACTACAAACCTCTGACCAGGAAAACATGTCCGCCTGGTGTGCTGCTGCTCATAACCGAATAGAGGCTGTATTGTTTAACTGTCTTCAGCCGACTTGTGACTGAAGCGTCTTGTTGGATTTCTTCCTCAGGATGTGGAGAAGGAGAGAAGGTTGCGGACGGAGCTCAGCCGGGAGGAGATCAGACAGAAGATTGAGCAGTACAACTCGCTGACGAAGAACCACCTCAAAATGACACTGGTGAGTAGAGAAGACACTTGGACCTGGAGCTGGTTCCTCTGTTGGAGGCATGGCACTCTTCTGTTTACACTGGAGTAGGGAGACGCTCTCCTGTCTGACTTTGACCACAGAGTCATGTGACCCAAGCACCAAGCAGCATCGTGACTTACACTAGACTGTGGTATCGGACGTGAAGGACAAGCTTCTTTCTGAGTTAGATTTAGGAATGATTTATATGTGATTGGACTCAGTCGCTGTATTATCTCCTCAGCAGAAAAACCGCACTGTCCCCCTGAATTTTCCCTCAATTAAACTGCAGTTTTCTTGGCCGGTGTCTTTTTCAGGCCGTTTGTGCGCATCGGACACAAATGGTGAGCTGGGGAAATGAGGATTTTCCCGAGTGAGAGAATAAACGTGAAGTGTCGATCTCGCCCAGTCAGATGTGGTGGAATCCTGATAAAAGCCTCATACAAACACCCAGCAGCACAAAGCGAGAGCTGATAAAAGCCTTTGTTTTGTAGATGTCCAGTATCCATCACTAACTAAGGTCAACAAGAGCATGAATGAACAGTTAATTATGCTAATCAGCACTCTTATATGCTGTGAGTTGCCCTTATTATGAAGTCCAGTCACGTACGAGGAGTTGACCTTGTTTTCTTGGAGGTGTAATGTGCGCGGGGGGGGGGGGGGGGGGGGGGCAAATTGAGGCATCCTCTCTTGTGATCCTTTATCGCTGTAGAAAACGTAGCCGTTCATAAAACAGCTGAGCGGGCGTCGGGGTGAGAGTCCTGCAGGTTTTCCGTGTTAACTTTGTAGGTGTGCTGCTGATGCCTCGATGTTCCCGCCGCCTTCCTCTCGCCCTCGGCATTCCTCAGCCGTCACATCAGAGTGATGTGATGTTATTCCTGCAATTGTTCAACCTCACATTGTTTTCCTTGGCGGTGAGGAAGGTGTCTGAAGTATTCACACCACCGCCGTGAGGCGCAGCAGCCAGTTTCTGAGAGACTTCACACATCTTAAAAGGGACTTTCTAAATTCCTTCAGGTAATCAGGATTAAAAAGCACTCGATTATGAATTCATCGTTGAAGTCCTGTGTTGAATCCTGTTGTGTGTAAAACCCTTTCAGAAAGGTTTCCAACCTGTCGTGAATTTCAGGTTGCTCTGTTTGCTCTGCTTTGCTTTTACGTCATCAACACATCTCTGTCTATTTGTCCTCCTTCTGTCTCATTTCTCATCACCTTTGTCCTTCATTGTCTTCGTATCGCTTCATCTCTCCATCTTCACCGTCTCCTGTGTTTTGACTACTTCGTCATCCTGATCTGGATGTCCGATTGACCTGCACACACCAGACACACACACAAGCACACACCCATGCACACGCACACACACAGTCCTCTGGGACTCATGTGGACTAATGAGATTAAAATGCTCTCTATCAGGCTTGGGCCATCTGTCTTGGGAGCCATACTGGGCTTGTTGGGTGAACTGGTCTCATCTGCAGAGATCATGGAACATCACATGACTTTGAGTGTGGTGACTCATACATACATCCACTCATATTTATTCACTTTATTGTAAAAATGGTCGTCTGAAGTGAGATTGGAAGGAAGTTGACATGAAGAAGTTGGCCAGCCTGGAACATCCTCCAAAACTGGATGCCCCTGAGAGCAAAACCAGCTGGTTAGACCCTGAGTTCTGTGTGAAAGTGTAATTTCAGAATTTTACAAGAAAATACATCAAAGTGTATACATGTTTCTGATACTGTGTAGTAGTGAAATACTGTGTTTTGTCTTTAATTGCTCCCAGCTAAAGATCTTTCTCATTCTCCAAATCGGTTGTCTAAGAATCGAGGATGTAAACAAGAGGCCCGACTGATTTTCCTGTGATACCTCTGCATCTCCTCTAGGGTCCGACTGGTGTCTATACTGGTTTCATCCAAGTCCAGATGGATTTGAGGAGGCCAGTGACGGTGCGGGGGGCTCAGAGAGGAGCAGGAGGAACCATGGTGGAGGAGGCCTTCTATCTGCCCCGAGGAGTCACCAACACCCTCCACATCAGCTCCAATAACACAGTCAAACAGGTGGCCGACACACACACACACACACACACACACACACACACACACACACACACACACACACACTCTCTCAGCCTGCTAGTTGATGAGTATCTGATGACACATGGGCAGGAAGTGTGCTGATGTTGATGTTTTAGTAAGAATGTAATAGACTCCAGTCTGCTCAGGGTGTTGTTTTTTGGGTTTTTTCTTTTTACAGCCAACATTCATCCTGTCCTTGAGAATTGTCTGTCAGGAACACAGGACCTGAATAATTTGTGTGTGTGTGTGTGTGTGTGTGCGCGTGTGTGTTTGTGTGTGTGTGTGTGTTGTCAGGTGATCGTTGCCCTGCTGAACAAGTTCACAGTTGCAGATAACCCAGCCAAATACGCCCTGTACAAACGCTGTCGCCGGGATGAACAAGGTAAGATTCATTCCATTCCTGCCACGTTAGCTGTCAGACGCTTGGGCACTGACATGCTGTCGATGGCGTGTGCGTTTGTGTTTCTGTGTGACAGGCATGTGAGTGTATTTCCGGACATGTCATCCTCCTGTGGCTCGTAGGGTGCTGCAGGGCTCTCCCCACTATCAACACTCACCAGGAGTATATTTATAAATACATGAATCAGTTGTAGGGGATTCCAAATATGAGCTCTGAGTGTCTGATACGCTCACTGCCCTTCCTCTCCAGGGCCAGACAAGGAGACGCATACCTTTCTCTCCTCTGTGTGTTCGTTAGGGAGCTGAGACCTATGCTAGTTAGCTTAGCACAGCTCGTAGTAGTGGGTGGTTTGCTCTGTGTTTCTTGGTTCAGGTGTTTAAGCAGCAGGAATGCTCTTCATCCTCTGACAAAGTCAGCCATGATTGTAGCAGCAGCCGCTCTTCTACTTGTCTGGGAAAAAACCCAACAAGAAGAAAGTTTTGTTAGCCGAAGTTACGACGGTGCTTTTGAGGTGCTGCATGAAATCACTACGCCCAGCCAGAAAAGTAGTTCCAACTACATGTCTGATTCTAATATTGCAATGTCTCCTCATTTGAATGACTTTTGCCGGAGCTATGCTAACACATCCCACCCACTACCATTCCTTGTGCTAAGCTAACTAGCAATCTCAGCTACCTGATGCAGCACAGAGGAGAAAAGGGTCTCTTTCCTCTGGTCTGACTCTGGGGACACGTGGCCTATTCCTCTTAGCGTTGAACCAGAGCCAGAAGTCGGTTACAGATGAACTGAATTCATTCATCTGTCGCCTTGTCTTTCCTCAAGTCTTTGAAACATTTTACCCCCAAGTTTTTATAGACATTTTGGGTGTTTTCCCCCTCATGAGGGAACACGTTACTGCTGCCATTTAACCTTCATGGCTCATTATTGGAGACGTACAGTCTCACCCTGCTAATAAAAGACAAGGTCTAGTCAGAAGTCGCGTGCACGCCGTACGTGAGCTGACGTATAAACCTCGCAGGCCGCCGTTGGATGTCGCTGCTCTTTGATCAGAAATATGAAGTTGAGAAATGTAGAAACATCTGTGGTGTTGAGGTTCAGGCGAGTGACTCCAGATGAGATTTTGACAAAAGACGGACCGGGTTTGAGAGAAAAAGAAGAAAAGAAAACAAACACAAGCAAGAGTCCAGCCTGTACAAAATCAAACAGCTTCACAGCCGTTCAATCAAAGATGAGAGGTCAAAATCCATTCCTCTCCAACAGTTCAACTCCTCGTCTCAGGCTTTTGGCATAAAGTTAGCAAACTTAAATATTTCAGGCTTCTCTACATAAACACCAGGGTGTTTCATGGAGTGACTTCATGGAACAGTATCTCTCTTGATCATCAGCGTTTGTACAGTCGAGAAGAAAGTTGGACTCACCTCACTGAGATGAGAGTTCACACGGTTCATTTTTCTCTGGAATATTTTTGAATCGGCCAACTTAAATGAACAGAGGAAGCATAGCAGCTCTGGAGTCAAAGTTGTCTGGTGTCTCGACAAAACAGATATAACATTGGTTCCTGGGCCAAAACTCTGCTTGGTTTGCAGATACATCCTTCCAGCAGTACGTCACCCAAAAAGTGTACTTGCGTACTCATAAACACGTCTCTCGAGCTCACAGGGACTTTTTCCACCACTTCTTTGCGACTCCGGATGCAGAAAGGGCCATCCATGCGTTTTTAGCTTGAAGCTAATGGAGACTTACGGCTAATAAAGCAAAGCATGTGTTTGCAAGCTCACAAACACATCCGCTGGTAGAATCCACGCCATCTCCATCCAGCCGTGGGCTCATTAATCAGCAAGCACTTTAGATCGAGATACACGCAAGCGAACCGCAAGGCTTCTGTCTCGTGAAACGACGAAGGAGTGATGACAAGAAGGAGCGAACTGTTTCCTGTGACTGTCCCAGCTGGGCACTCAGCTCAGAGGAACTATGTCAAGACCTTTAAAGGCCCAGAGATCCTGTTCTGGTCTCAGCGCGTCTTGTTATTTTATAAATAAATGTGGGTGTTGATGAGCTGCACCCATCTGTGCACCCTGTGTCTGGCGCCTTCCTCACACGCTCATTCAGCTTTTAACTGCAGCAGCCACAGTTGTGCCCATATTTACTTGTGGCTAAGTGAATGTCTGTTTATGTGTGTGTGTGTGTGTGTGGGTGTGGGTGTGGGTGTGCGCGCGCCATGCAGTTTATGTGTGTAAGCTGGCAGATGGCGAGCAGCCGCTGTTTCTTCGTCTGGTGGCGGGACCTGACGGCGACACACTCAGCTTCGTCCTGAGAGAACAGCAGACCGGAGAAGTCTTGGTAACACAACATCGCACCATCTTTTTTTCTTTTAAGTTGTAACACAGATCTCCTCGTCCTTCTCTCTCCTCATCCACACATCTCCTCCCTTCTGCTGTTGGAGCTTCCCTCAAACTTCCTGCTCCAGCTCCTCCTTCTTATGCCCTTCCCCTGCTCGCCTTCTTCTTCTTACCCTTCTCTGATCGTGGTTCTCCTCCTTCACTCGTCTCTCTCCCTCTCTCCTCCATCCTCAAGCTCTACATCTCTCATTTTATTCCTCTCTCTCCTCTTCCCCGACTCTGGTGCCGTGCCTGTCCAAATAATACCGATAACTAGGGGTGGGTACCGAACTTCGGTACTTTAATAGCACCGACCGAAGTGCTTCGGTACTACCGGGTACCGAAAAGATAAAAAGCGAAGCTCTGATAATACTGCCGGTGGCGACTCTAGCGACCAGTGGTCTAGGATGGTAGAGGAAGGCCCCGCCTTACTCTCTCTTTGATTGGCTTACCCTGATATCCTAACTGCCAATGAGAGGCAGAGTAGGGCGGTTCATGACGTCACCATCCAATGAACATTATACTTTGCTTCCAGGTGTTACACGTGTGTGTGTGTTGTGTTACCTGCATGTGTGTGAGAGAGACGCAAGAGACGGTAAGGTAAGAAATGCCCCCGCGGTCAAAAGTGTGGCTCCATTTTATTCGACTCAACGCCAGTAGAGTGCGGTGCAACATCTGCAAAAAGGATGTCGTGGCAAAAGACGGCAACACGTCAACTTTGATGAAGCACCTGAACGTGCACGGTGTTTGATGTTGTGAAGGGCGGACCGCAGCCTTCCTCACTGCAGCCTTCAAGTCCGCCTGTCGCGGATATGCCTCTTTCGAAATCTCTACCGCCGCCAAAACTCAAAGTTTTGTAATGAAAGGTGTGATGTAATTTTCTTTCCACTAATTTTTTAAATTAAAAATGGTCACCAAAAAAAGTACCGGCACTGAAATAACTTTTTGAAAGGTACCCATCCCTACCGATGACGAACAAGCTGGTGTGGCTGATACGAATGGCGATAATCAACCAAGCAGCCTCTGAAATTTGGGATGCTCTCATATTCTGATATTTATGGTAGCAGGGGCCAGACAGTTGACAGTGTAAGAACAAAATAGGATGTCCCATCATCTTCAAACATCTTGAAATTCTTTCCTTTGTTATTCCCTTTCTCCTGTTCACCGTGTTCCTCTTCATTTTCCTCTCTTCCGCCCATTGCCTTCTTCTCCTTTTCAATCCTCCCCCATCTTTTCTTCCTCCTTTTCCTCCCACATGTTCCTCGCTCTTCCTCTGCCTTCTCCTTAGTCACTCCTCTGCTCCTTCCTGTGGCTTTTTCTTTTAATTGTTTCCATGGAAAACTGAGCAACACACGTCTTCCCGCTCCCAGGCAGACGTGTGACAGCATGAAACAAAGCAGGAGTGAGGAGGTTTATCTGACAGCTCTGCTGCAGCGGGATGAGAAAGTTTGAAATGATTTTTTTTTTTTTTTTAAGTAGAATTTGCTGAACAAATGCTTGCATATTAGCATGTATTCTAAACATTTACTGGTTAATAAAAAGTCTGTGATGGAGAAATTTTCATTAAGTGAATAAACTTTAGAGAATGGAATGTTTTTAAAAGTGGAGAAACAATGTGGGAGGACAAGTCAACGGTGAAAAACAAGGACGATTTAAACAAACGCTGTCCAAATGACAAACCCAGTCATCAAAGACCTCTCTTTCCTCTCGCCAGTGGGATGCCTTCTCCATCCCTGAGCTGCGCAACTTCCTGCGGATCCTCGACAAGGAGGAATTGGAGCAGAAGGAGGCGGTGCTCCGCCGCTATGAGACCTACCGCCAGAGACTGCAGGAGGCGCTGAGGGAGGTGCGGGGACCCTCTTAGAGGATTTGCCTGCATCAAACAGGACTACTGCCCCCTAGAGGGACACGAGAGGTGTTGGTACCTCCTCAGGGGAGAAAGATGGCGTGTGTTTTGATGGAGAGAGGGATGCGAACGGAGGAGAGGATCCAGCGCCTGCAAGAAGGGATGTTACAGACGGACAGAGGGATTCTATGAAGGACAGCAAAGAGACGTGGGCGGAGGAAATCCACTCAGCCTGGACTCTCGCCGTCCCACTGCTGCTCTGCTCCGTCTGCCTCCACACACCAAAGATGGACTCTTATTACTGTGCCATATTCACTCATCCTCTCTCTCTCTCTGTCCATCCCTCTCTTCTCCGTCTTCTCTCACTCTGTCCTGCTGTCATATGCCGTGTATCCCCTTTTTTCTTTTTCCTTTTTAAACTTGTGAAAGACTCAAGGCCATACTGTACGTTCAGTTAGAGTTTTATTTAATTTGTTTTAAGGTCTGTACATATTTTTTTTTCTTAATTTATGAGGGTGAATCTGTTAAACAACAACAAAAAAGTCTTATTTTAGTTTATTCTGCAAAGGCAGTGCAACAATCTGGTTGTAGACACAGAGAATTTCGTCTTCCACTAGAGGTGAAGAGCTCGGTGCACGATTCGATTCACAGAAATATGACTGGAATCCAAAATTCCACCTTAGTTTATGTTGGGTTTCGCTTGAAAGCAGAGAAATATTGAAGTTCTAAAGGAACAGTTACTCCTTTACTATGTGATACTGAAAGTGATTAAAAATCAAAGGACTTATTTAAGGGATGGGCCAGAACATTGTCGCTGTGGGAGACACGCCAATCTGTCGGCTGCTGATTGGACACGAGCGGCGCAGTCTTGGAAGTAACCGATTTCAGTCGCGAGCGGCGGGACGGTAGCACGGCAACACACGAGCTAACATCAGCAAGGAAGAGAGAAAGAGTCCAGAACGACCCGTTCAACAAGCCAGTCTGATGCCGTCATCCCGCTGAGTTTGAAGAGGCTTGCGCAGGTGGCTAAAGCTAAAGCTAGTGAGGGAGCAGAGCTAGCCGTTAGCGTCTACCACGGTGTCCACTGGGATTAGGAAACATTTGGTCTGGTTTACTGCAATCTTGCCATTGTGGGTTTGTTCTTTTTTTTTTTTTTTTTTTTGCGTTCGGCCGTTTTCATGCTACGTGAAGCAACAGTGACTCTGAGCTAGGAAGCTAGTAGCAACCTACAGGCTGAAAGCGGCAAGTTTTGACTTGGAATCATGAAATGAGGCTCGTGAGGTTTGAACAGTTTCAAAGATACGCAGTGACTGTGAATATTTCGAGTCTCCTGAACAGAACTTGGCGGAGGGATGTTTGGCGACGCGAGACAAGCTAACGTTGGATTTGTATGTGACCTACATCTTTGCTGGAGCACTTTAATCTGAGCTTTGATTCACCGGGAGAAAACAGGTCCTGCAACCTTTTTCCAAGAGAAGTTGTCGAAAAAGTTCCAGATGTCCATCTTGGGAATATCGAAGAACCGGCCAAAATCTGAATTGAATCATCAAGTCGCCCTCAGTGCATGTCTAGTATAACTCCATATATTCGTCTCCTTAGTTGTCTTTAGAAACAGCACATTGGAATCTTAGCAGCTGTATTTTACTCTGTCGGTGTGTTGAAGCGTCTGCACATCAGCGGCCATCTTGTACGCCACGTATCTCCTGCTGTAATAAGCTACACTTCTAGTTTTGAGTATTTGACTTTGTTGTCAAGTCAAATCAGATGTTTTTGATCGAGTCTTAAATGCTACTTTGTTTAGGAATCTTTTTGGCAGGTCACTGACTCCGTAGCTCGCCGCCTGGAGACTGTATGCTGTAGAAGACAAAGACTCGATGGCCGCAAACGGGGAGAAACGTGAGAAGGTGTTAATAGAAGAGTAGAGCGAGTAGTTTGGTTGCAGTATGTAAAACAATGCTTGGCGAGGATGTGAGAGTGACGGTGTCTGGTTAGACGGTGACCCCTGACCTCTGACCCAGCGTGAGCAGAGGCGGAGCTGTGAGAACCGGCTATTCTCTGGAAGTTGACAAAGTGGCTGAGAGGAAGTGGAAGAGAAACGTTGGATGGAGGAAGGAAGAGAAGACATAAGTTTGTGTTGCAGAGGTGAAGCATGGGGGGGTGAAGCGGCGTGACCCCGACCCTGAGGACAATGGCGGGACTTTCCTCAAAGTCACTGTGATGAACTGCTTCTCGCGTCTGTTGAAGCTCCGCACAGACGGAGGTCAGGTGGCTGCAGGAGGAGGGCGGCGCTCACCCCCGGCTGAAACCTGCAGCGTCGACCTCCTCGTCAGCTCGTTTATTTCAGCTGGAGGAAAGGGGGATGAGTCAGGATAGAAAAGACAGGAAGTGGGGGAAAAGTTGCGCTGAGAGGAGGGTAAAGTTGAGGTGAAGCGAAAGAAAGTATGCATCAGCAAGTGCTGGAGACGGTGCAGCGGTCAAAGTTGAGGCCTGTTTGAAGAGCTTCTCATGTATAAATGTACGGAGTCCTGCTGTGGCCAGACAGATTCCCTCTCCTTTTTTGGGCATAAATATACGTAAACATATATATTATTTGAAACCACGAGATTTAACTTGTTCCCTCACGTTCTGTTTTGTCACTTTGTTTAGATGCATCATGGGAAATGTAGCCTCAACTCTTCTAAATGTACCTGGAGTTTCAGTCCTTTATGTCCCTTCAAGGCTTCGCAGTTATTTTGAGGCCATGAGAAACAACTTGTTACATTTAATCATTTCATATTTTTGAACCAGTTTTGTCTTGTGACCTTGAACTAACTACATTTTGGGAACAAGTTGCATCTTGTGTGTCTTGGGTCCGTCTCCACGGCGACTCCAGGCCTCCGTATGTATGCAGATGTCGTGTCGCTGTGGCGTTCAGTGTTTTTTTTTTTTGTGTGTGTGTGTAGATGAGTCGGCAGTTTTGGCATCAAAGAGACAATCGAACTCAAAAGTATCAAAGCTCATCAGATTAAAAACCTGCAGGTACTGAATGAAGTCGAGCCGACGGTGCCACGCTGCAGCTCCTGTACAATACCGCCCTCTAGTGGACAATTACGCTCTCATCTCTGTGTCAAATGTGTATTCAGCATCTTAGAGGTTTATTTTATTTTTATTTTTTTTCCTATTATAACCAAAGATGTTTTTGTGGTGTTGCCTGGAGCAAGAATATTAGAGGTTTAGTCCCACTGGAGGGAAAATATAGAGAGTTTTATTTAATTAAAGGAGTTATAACTCGAGTTATTCCACTATCAGACACTGGGTTCATAGGATGGAAGCCAGGAAAGGTGGGAACGATTTTAATCATAGAAGCAAGTAAATAATTTACACTTTTAAAGGGGCATTATGGCAGGTTTTTTTTTTTTTATTGTTGAAATGCTTTAAAAAGAGATTTTATGATGTTTTTCTGCCACAAACTGAGTTAAAAAAAATCAAAGTGTGTTAATATGAAAAGGTTTCTGATCTTTGGTTTTAAATCTAAAAAAAAAAAATCAAATCGTGATTAATCTGCTTATTCAGTTTAACAATTTCAAATCTAAAAAAAATCATCGATGTGAATTTATTGTTTAGTTGCTTTTAAAATTCAAATCGTTTGGCCTTTCTGTGCTTCCGTAGATTATATATTTAGCATGGAAACAGTTAATAAATCTTAACGGTTTTTTTTGTGTGTATCTGATAAACAACTTTAGCTGTTAAAACACAACTAAAGTATCAATTAAGTTTTTTTTGGGCACTTTAAGTTCTAATTCAGGGAAAACGGGTTTTTGATTTGATTTTTTTTTTTTTGGTTCACCTGTTTAATCTGACGCCTGCAAACCGCCATCACTCTTCATCTTAACTCACTATGATGTCATTTCACTTCTTTTATCGTTTGTATCGCTCTGCTCTTGTTTTTTTGTCCTCATGATTTTTCATCAAATCCAAGTGGAGTGTGACGGTCGTTGTTTATTTGAAGCTCTTTTTTTGTTTCTCTGTCTGGATTGAGCTTCCGTAGCTCTGCTGGCTGTGGCCTGTGAAAGGTTCTCACTGGTGTTCCGCTTCAACTTTGTGTGTGTAAGAACATGCTTGATGTGCGCTAACGGGTAGAAAACCCATTTGGAGAATAATTTGAGAGCAAACTCTGTCTCATCAGGTAATAACGGCGATTCTTGAAGCGTGTGTCTGACGTGAGGAGCTCCTCGGGCCAGCGGCTCTCATTCAACGGCTGCTCAGTCGGGGAACGCAGATCAGTTTATATGTGCATCTCCAGGGCCCAGTTGTCATGGTGATTATTCAGAGGTGTGGACGAAAGCCACCCGTTGATGCTCCAGCAAAAGTTTGGACACTGAACCGGAACCTCAGCTGCTGGCTGACCGTCAACCCCGCAGGTTGATACGACAGCGGTGAACATCAGGAACCCAAGCGCAGATCCAGCGTCGGCGCGGGTTTCTGTTGTTCCACGTCGTTTTAGAAGTTGGAACTAGTTTACGTCTCGAGTCGTTGGTGGTTAAAAGTGGACGGAGGGAAAAAGAGTGGCAACTGGATCAGATCTGGGTTCAATTAACCTCAAAATCATTTTTTCATCCCAGGGAACTCCTAAAGTTTAACCCCCCCCCCCCCCCCCCAAAAAAGGGTTGGAACAACAGTCAGAAAGCACGTTCTAAGGTCTGCTTCCGTGTTCCTCTGGAGCTGTGGGTCGTCTCATCCGTCCCAGCAGCCACCAGAGGAACCGGAAGCTTCTACCTGAGAGGTTTTCAGCTCTTTTGCAGCGTTAAAATCATTTTGCACCTCTGGTTTGAGCAGCCGGGAGTGTGAATGCCTGACCGCCCGACCGGATGGCTCCTCACTCGTCCCCCCAGTGTTCTGTCCTTGTGTGTCAGGATGGAATTTCATAACACCGGGTCCGTGTCACATGATGGGATCCTTCAGAAGCTCCCAAGTCACCTGTGTTGCTGAGCACAGAAACAGGGGTTTTACTGTCATGTCGAGCAGCAAAGTCTAAAACGGCACCGCCTTCGTCTGAGGAAGCTTCGTTTCAGTGGAGACTGAAGACATTCAGGGACAGATTTGGTTGAATTTTGGCGTCCGGCTCGCTCCTAAATCCTCATCGGTGCCTTCCCAAGTGTGACAGCAGCAGATTGAAGTTCTGAGACGCAACGTCGGCTTGGGTTCTGGAGCGTCTGGGTTTGAAATGTTCCCAAGCGTGGCCTTGGCTCCCACCAGGCCGCGTTGATTAAAGGTGAAATTTAACAAAACAAAGGAAACCTGCTGATGTGTCTTTGATTTCACGGTTTTGAGAAGAAAACAAACCTCCGGTTTTAATCGTGTGTGAACCTCAGGGATTAAATTAAGATGCTGAACGGGATTATTTTCTTCCTGATTGAGGAAAGGTATCAGGAGCGATGACCTCTAATGATAACGTTTAACATGTTATTGCGGGTCTATGGTTGTGGGTCTTGGCCCCCCTTCAGGTCTACAACAGATGAACCGGCCCCTCCTCTTGTCCTCTGGCTGACCTCAACTCAAATAACCCCTCAACCCGTGAACCCCCTCCCCAAGACTCTTACCCGCTCCCCAGGCAGTGTGTCAAGAAGCGGCTTTTAGCCTGAAAGACACAGGATGAAGAGAAACCCTGCCTTCAAAATAAAAGCGGATTTTAATAAACGTCTAATTATGACGCTTTCCAGTAAAACTAAAAAATAGAACTGGCATCTCCACCACTGCCGACCTGCTGCCGGACTTCGTTAGTCAGTCACAGCACTGTAGTCAGAAGCATAAATGAGTGTGGCAACATCTCCTTGCTAACTAGCAAATTACTGATCAGATCAAATAAAAAGAAGATAAATTTCTTCCAAGCTGCAGTTACTTTTGTAAACTGACCAATTCAAGAAGTTTACAACAGGATCAGTTTATTTCATGAGGCCTTTTGTCAAAATGCTCTAAGTTCCTTTTGACATGATCTTAGCCTCATCAGTGGACTAATATTTTTAAATGACTCACTTTATGTATCAGATACTTTTCTGATTTTTGAGAAATGACACATTACACGAACCTGCATTGCTCCAACATAGCGAATGTAGCCTATTCATTTATGTGTGTAGTTTTTGTTGTTATTGTCTCGTTTATTACACCCCCTAAAATAACAAGCTTGACCCTTTGGACTCTAGAAGTTTCCCTGGATTTAATCAGAGTTGCTGTTTTTCGTCTGCTTTCAACTTTTAAAATGTAGAATTTCTGTTTTTGAGGTCATTAAGAGGCAAAAGACAAGTATTAGTCTCTGAGTAATGCAGTATGTTGTTCTTACTTGGATCTATTGTGTGTGTGTGTGTGTGTGTGTGTAAACTGTTGTGACAGAAATTTGTGACGATCTGAAGTCTGTAGTAATTTAACAGTTGAGCGGCGACATTCGTCAGGTCCTCAGTATTACTTTATTTTGAAAGTCATAACCGGAAGTTGTGGTGATACCGCGCAGACCCGCCGTCCTTCACTCATTAGTCGCGCTCGGTGGAACCCGTTGAAACGACTTCCAAGTGGCGGCTGAGAGACTCGGACTTCAACCATGTAAGTTTCTTCCTCTTCAGCTCAGTTTTTTTCACCTGTGGAAGTTAAATTCGTGTTCGGCCGTTTTTTTTTTTAACTGCTGCGAACGCCTTTAAAGTGAAGGGTTTCAACTCACCGCGCCGTATTACGTTCTGAAAGCTGCGGATTTACATTCACCTTAATACCGTGAAAGCACGCACGGAGTAAAAATCAATTCAAGACATGTTTTTATTGTCAGCCAACGTCTAGCAGTAATTCGGCTTTGATTAAATGTATCCAGGGGAGTTTATTTAATTGTAATTATACTTCTTCAGTGTTCAGCTGTCACTCCCACAGGTTAGATAATCCACCGGAGCGCAGAGGTTGTGGGCGGTTGACCAAAACAGGTTCCAGTGTTCCCATCATTGACTCTCCCACTAGAAGCCGTGAAATTATCGGCTGCATTCTTCAGTTCCAGACACATCTTACTAATGCCAGCTTCTGGGGTTCAGTTGTGACACAGTGCAGCTGTTGACCGAAAAACGCTCTGATTTCGGGGGAGATTCTGCATGGGACGTGGGGCCGTGACCTTTACGTGCTGGTGCAGGAGCCCTGAGGAACCCCGTCCTGCTCTCCCTCTGTAGGCTGCAGTGCTTCAACCTCCACACCCCTGATGGAGTTTTTCCTTTTGAGTCCCAGAGCTTCCAGATGCTCCGTGAGAAGCAAGGCTTCACACTTAAAACTAACAGGTCACCTGAACTCACATGTGAATGTCACGTCACGTCACGTCATGGCAGCAAACATTGCATCCACGTTGGAGGCAGAGTCCTGGTGATCCAGCTGCTCTGGGGAATTGAACTGGCTTCCATGTGTCTGATCAGCTGAGCTGAACACAGATGTTGTTGCATCACTTCCTGAGTGACAGAACTGTCAGGTCAAAGTTCACGTCAGCGTGTGACCACAGTGTTTACGCGTCCACTGCGGATAACCAACACCTGCAAACACAACAAAACACCGCCTGTGTCAGCAGGTTAAAGGTCAACGTGGCCTAAAATATCAATCAGTCTGTCATGATCGGTTTGATTGATCGGTTTGATTGATTGGTTTGATTGATCGGTTTTCATGCGAAACTCAAAACAAAATAAAAAAGAATCAAAATGTTGAAGGCCAAGCAGTGATTAAAACCAGAAATATGACGTAAGAAAAGGAAACCACTAGGAACGAGAATCTGTGGCGAAACAGACATCAGAACGAGCTCCTAAAATATGGAAGTCCCGATCAAACGGAGTCGTTCTTTAATTAATGTGGGCTTCATTACTTCTTCATCTCATCACTCTAACGATCTGGATTTGAGTGTAATTCATTTACTGGTAAAGAAGAACACCTTCGTCATGGCCGTCAACGCTGGTCCGGGTGTAGAATTGTGAGTTTGTAATTCTTCTTTATGATTGTTATTATTATTGTTATTATTATTAATTTATTTTGAAATTCAAAATGTACTTTTGAAGCGCTTCCTGGACGATTGTACGAACACACTCCTTCATATCAGTCTAAGATTCACTCTTGACCCTAAGACGTGTGTGTGTGTGTGTGTGTGTGTGTGTGTGTGTGTGTGTGTGTGTGTGTTCAGGTTGGGTCGGAGGTCATTCTTAGTGCTTCTGCTCGCCGTGGCGCTAGGCGTTTACCTGCTCCCCTCGCCCATTGACCCCAAACCCCACGTGTGAGTACTCTGCGTACTTGTACTCGCTTGTCATCGCCGGGTGAGTGACAGGTGCTGATGGCGTTGATTTATCCCCCCCCCAGGCTGAAGGGGCCCCCCCCGGCCCTCCAGGGGCCCCTGGCTGTCAACACCCGTCTGCAGAAGGGCCGCCGGCTGTTTGCTGGGAAGCTTCACGGACCAGAATCTTTCACTGCTGACGACGAGGGTGTGTGTGTGTGTGTGTGTGTGTGTGTGTGTGTGTGTGTGTCGGCGACAGACTCTCATCTTGTCAGGGGAGTCTTGACCTTTGACCTTCCTGTCTGGTTCAGAGCTTCAGTCCGTTTCTCCTGCTGGGTGAAGAAATCCTTGCGAAGGAACGGCGTTGTCAGGACGTCCGTCTGTCACGTCCGTCTGTCTCGTCCTGTTCGGCGGGATTTCTCAGGAACGCCTCAAGGAAATCTCTTCAAACGTGGCGCAAACGTCCAGCGGGATCGGAAGGAGAACTGAAAACACTCTGACAGTAAGAGGTCAAAGGTCAAGGTCTCATGTACGCACAGTCCCTGGGACACGGAGGGAGTTTGGGCGCAAACGTCCACTGGGTCTCTAAACTAAAAAGGTCAAAGGTCACACTGCACATGCAACCCCTAATCAGTGTTTCTGGTTCATTGATGTGGTCATGTGACCTTCCTTAATAAAGACTTGAAGTGTGAACATGTGTTTTCCAGGGAACGTTTACACGGGGACGGTGGACGGGAAGTTATGGCGGCTCGGCCCCGATGACAGCCTCACCTTCATCACCCAGATGGGCCAGAACCTTCCAGAATGCGGTTTGTCCAGTTCTTCTGTTTGTTCAGGGCCCAGGATCCTTCCTCCGGGCTCTCAGCCTCCACGCGTTCACATCCTCCCAGGAAACCAGAGCAGTTCTAGTGAAGCAGCGAAGGAGGAGGAAACGATCTCCCGCCCCGTCCTGAGCGTTTGGTCTGAGCTCGGTTCGTCTGTGTTTGCGTCTGCAGGCAGCAGCCCAGACTACGAGCCCGTGTGCGGCCGTCCTCACGGCGTTCGTCTGGACCGTCGCGGTCAGCTGATCGTCGCCGACTCGTACTTCGGGCTTCACAGCATCGACCCCAAAACCGGAGAGAAGACTCTTCTCCTGGCGAACTCCCAAGGTGCCGCTCGCTTGTCACGCCGTTGTGACCAGCAACACGTTGTCTCACTGTCCTTCTCTTCCTCCCCTCCAGGCGCCGATGGCGTCCCATTCGCCTTTTTAAACGGCCTGGAAATTTCCTCCCAGACTGGAATCATTTATTTCACCGACTCCTCCAGTCGCTGGGGGCGTCGCCACGTCAAACTGGAGGTGAGACTGAGGGAAAAGTCAGGTGATCTTCTAGTAAAGAGGTGAATCAAGCGAGCGCAGGTGCGCGACGCGGCGGACGCAGTCACAGCCCGTGGAGGGGCTGTTGTGTTTTTTTCACCGTTGCTAAGCAACTGCAGAAATGTCTCCACACACGCGAGGACAGCGAGGCCTTTTGTCTCCTGGCAGGCAGATTTTCCATGGCGTCCATTAACAGAAGTGAATCTCTGCGCCGGCCCGGTGGCTCCCAGGACCGACGGGATTATCTGCTCTTGAAAACCCGAGCGTTCCCAGGAAGCTCCCAGCGGGAAAGATTAAAAAACTTCAGCGCTGCTTTGTAAACTCGGGAGGAAAACCAGAGATTAGAGTGAAGAGGGTTGATCCCACCGGTGGGATTACAAATTAATAGCAGATCTGTTGGTCTGATCAAGAGATCTCAAGTGTGTACAGTTAATGGGAGGTAGGTGCAGTTGGGATCGTAGTACTGCTACTATGTTCACTCCCGCACCAACAGGATTTACGGTACTAATATTATTTCCTGCATGTAGTTTCCAAATACCCACCTGGGTACTCTGGTGTATTTCAGTGCAGTACCTGGAAGTCCTTCACTGCAAACTCAAATCGTTTTAACTCCACTAAGTTACCACATTCAGATGGAACTTGAAGTGAAGAGGATCGCCGAGCTTCAGCGAAGCACTGAAGTATTTGAACGTCCCATAAACTAAGTCGACAAAGATGAGGCTAAATTCAGCCGAAGTGCTAAAGTTCAGCTAAATTCACATGAATTTAGCCGAATTAAAGTAAAGAAAATTTTAATCCAGACTTGAATGCTAAAATAACGAAGATTAAGATCAATTTAACTGAAGACTAACAGAACTTAAGCTGAACGAAGTGCTTAAGCTAGCTTAGCTTTACTCAACATGACTTCAGCTACATCTCACGTCTAAACTCCCTGTTGTAGTTCTTTTCCTGAACTTTCGACTACAAATCTGCCACCCGACGTGCATGAGAAGAAGTTCTGAGGAGATTTGAAGTTTTTCTTGCTCCAGGTGATCGAGCTGAACCGCCTCGGCCGCCTCCTGTCCTACGACCCCCGGACAGGAAGCGTGACCACGCTGCTGGATTCCCTCTACATGCCCAACGGCATCGCGCTGTCGCCTGACGAGAGCTTCCTGCTGCTGGCCGAGACGAGCATCGGACGCATTCTCAGGTACACGCACACACGGACGCACACGTGTCAGTGCAGCATCAGGTAGGCTAGAACACCGAGCTGACACACTCCCTTTGCTGTCAGATACTGGCTCAAAGGCGCCAAGGCAGGCACCAAGGAGATCCTCATGGACAACATGATCGGTTACCCTGACAACATCCGCTGCAGTGACCACAAAACATTTCTGGTTGGCATAACGACGCCGCGCTTCCGCAAGTTCCTGCCTCCCTTCCTGGATTTGATTGCGCCGTATCCAGGTGTCAAACGCTTCCTGGCCAAGGTGGGTGTGGTCACGGCGGGGAGAAGATGTGGATTATTATGATTTTTTTTTGTGGTAAAAGTTAGCTTAGCTTAGCATTCTGAGCTTTCACTCTTTGCCATGACGTGAACATTTAATCATGAGTATCAACCAAAGCTTCACGCTATCATCAGATTCAGTCACAAACCTCAAATCTGCTTTCCCATGATGCACTGCTGCTCAGGGAAATCTGTTAGAGTGCTAATCAGTTTCTGCTGGAAGTCCGAGAAGGAAAAACCAGCTTTGTTCCCCGACTGAACCAAGACTAAACAGAGTGAAATCTGACAGGACTCTCTCTCACACACACACACACACACACACACACACACACACACACACACACACACACCATACATCTTTGTGAGGACCTTCATTGACAGGATGCACACTCTAGAACTTTCCTTTAACCTGAGATGAACTGAAATCTTAATCTTACACGGAGTCTAATTCCAACCCCAACACTAAAACTGGTCGTGACCCTCAAGCAGCCACAACTGACTGTCCACTGGTGTGTGTGTGTGTGTGTGTGTGTGTGTGTGTGTGTGTGTGTGTGTGTGTGTGTGTGTGTGTGTGTGTGTGTGTGTGTGTGTGTGTGTGTTAAGCAGAACTGAACTCCCAGTGGACTCTGGGAAATCCCAGTTGAGGTCGCTGACGGATCTTCTCTCGACAGTTGTAGATGTGCTTCGTCTCAGTGACTCATTTCCGTGTTCACAAGTGTGAAAATGACGATGTGAGAACAATGTTGCCTCCGGAGGGTCGAGGTGCTCCGGCCTGCGGCTGACGTGACACCGCCTCTGGTCTGGAACCGGTTTTAGAGAGCCTGAAACCCTGAACGCCTCCTCAGTGACTCAGTCCAAGTTAAACCAATATGCTGAGTCAGCGTTTACCTGCTCGATCCTTCCTGGTGGCGTGTTCCAGTTCCACGTGTCTGAACATTGTTGGAAGAAAGCTATTGTGCTGAAAGTCTCAGTGTTTGGCCTGAAGGTGACGTCAAGTCTAAAAACTAGTTTCAATGAGCTCAAGACTCCAGCAGGCCTCAAGTGGAAGCTTTGGTTAAAACAGCGTATCGCGGCTCGCTGATGTCACTGATCTCGATTATTCTCAAATGGATTCAAGCAACCTGATGTCAGATAACAAACAGGGATTTTTTTTTTTTCCGTATGTTTGGAGCAAATCAATGCAAGCCTCTTGAATTTCCAGTGTCCTGCAGGTGTGAAGCGGTAACTTGGCTAAAGAACCGGACGAGGCTTCCTGCTGACAGAACTTGTGACTGAAACGTCCTCCTGCGTCGTAAAGCTTGTGTTTGTTGTGTAACTGATGGAGACTCTGGTGTGATGGGTTCTGCGTGGTTGTAACGGGAACCGTGCCCCCAGGTGATCCCGCTGAGCTGGTACAACCTGCTGCTGCCGCGCTACGCTCTGGTCCTGGAACTGGGAGCGGACGGAGAGCTGGTGGGAACGCTGCACGACCCCGAGGGCCGGCTGACGTGGGCCATCAGCGACGTGTTCCAGCACCGAGGGAGGACCTACCTGGGCAGCACCGACCTGCCGTTCCTGGCCATCCTGGAGGGATGGGAGAGCTGAGGGGGGGAGGGGGGACGGAACACACAGGTGGAACATCGCAGGTGTGTGATGTCACCAGTTCATTTCACGAGCGTTGAGTTGAAGAAGTCGATGTCAAACCTACTGAGATAGAAACGGACGGATGGAATTAAAGTGAAGCTCACCCAAGACTTAAAATAGTTGAATACGCACACACACACACACACATATATAATGTATACGTGTGTGTGTGTGTGTGTGTGTGTGCGCATCACAGATGTAAACGATAGAACTTTACTACCTGACATGAGCCATTTTCTCTGTTCACCGATGTCGTTAAACTTTTAATCGTCTTCAAAGCTGTTTTTTGCACAAGATGGCGACGCGCCGGCCGCAGCAGAGATTCCCTCCGACGGAAAATCAGCGTCAACACACACACTTCTGCATCTTTTTGATTCACCTCCTGGTTTATCAGAGAATAATTAGTTTGGTCTTGGATTGGCTTCATCCCGTCGCTGCAGCAGAGGTACTGTTCCTGGCCGTTGTTGTGTAATTTATCTGATAAGAATTATAAATTAACTGTGGAGGTTTTTTTTACAAAAAATGGAAACGGAGAATGTAACACTACTGTTTAAGCGAGTTCTATATCTGTTTTTAACTTTGTATGTATTAAATACACTAAATACAATGTTCGTATTGATGTACTAAGTTTCTCTACATCACTAAATGGGACTGACAGCTCACGGTTCTGTGGGTTCGGGTTCATGTGTTACACCTAAAATGAGACCTTGAAACAAATGGGAGTGTCTGGTGTTTGCATGCTGGAGTTCATGAAAGGAGAACCTGAACATTAAAAGGGAGGAAAATAATTCTTCCCCTCTAAAGTCAAAGTATCGGCGCTGAACCAACTTCTGTTGATACTGTGAATATTTTTATTTGGACAAAAACACAAGCCAACAAAAACACATCATAACCATCATCATCAAAACAAACAACAGATCAGAAAGTGCATCAGTGATGGGGAACAATGATTGACTTAAAAAAAAAGGAGAAAGAAAGATGGATGCAGAGTCCTGAGAAGTGCAGGACTCGAACCTCACTTGGACTCAGTCGAGTTTGTGGCGCAGAACGAAGCGACTAGAGAGGAAGGACGAGCTGAGCGATGCCGTTACCCAAGAACAAGCAGCAGCAGCGCAGCAGTCGGATGCTGGCTGGCAGCGACTCACGTGTTGCCTTCAGTAAACGAGGCGAATGTTGTAACGTTACGTGCTGCGAAGGTGTCGACGGTTGTCCAACAGGCTGCGCACAAAACTTGAGTCTGCCGACCGCTGGCGGGCAGGAGGCTCATTTTCTACCCGTGCATCTGCGTTCATGCTTTGCAGGAGGAGGAACTGATTCAGTGTTTTGATGTGCGTAATCAAACCTGCAGGGGGAAAGCAGGCATCTCTTGTTCTGTTAAATTTCCCAGTCTTTTAAAGGAAGCTGTAATAAACCACGTGAGCAGTGCCGGAGCGCCAGTTTAGCTCCTTAGAACCTGTTCAAACAGGAACGTGAGCAGCGGTTCCAGGCTTTGAAGGAATAAATAAAGCCAGAAAGATTTGACAGCAATTTGAAAACCTGAATGAACTCGATTACAACAGGCTAAACAGAGCAGGGCAGGAATGAGCCAGAAATCGAACGCGCCGTTCCCTGGTCTAAGTCAGCAGGTTGTAGTCCCAGAAACGACGTCTGAATCACAAGAACTTGATATTTGAACGTTTCCTTCTTCTGAGTTTCAGTGCTTTTTGTCTAATTTAAACTCAACAAAGTTGTTGCCAACGTTGGGTGTCAGGTGAAGCTTGTGGTGACATCATGCATCCGTGGTGTCCTTCGCTCTTAGCATAACGTTAGCTTTGTACTATTAGCGATAGCGGGTTAGTTACGCCTTAAAAATCACGAGTGCAACACAAAATGCACAGGTCTACAAACTTGTGTTCGCCACAGCTTTTTACTGGGGCAGACGGCTACAACTCAAAGTTAAAATCTCATTGACTTGAGGTGGAGGGAAACCATGGAGGTGCTAACGATGCTAACGTTGGGCTGCAATCATACCCTGCACCGCTCTGTAGCTGCATGAAACACTGAAGTTAATATTCTGAGACTGGGGAAGGAGACAGCAGGAACCTGACAGATGACTTGATGAACGAGCTAATTCAGTTTGTGAATGAGTTGATCATTGACTCGATACTGTTGCTTTCTTTTTGACAGTTTTATGCTAAAACGATGTTCTCACACATCAGAAGATCACCGTCCACATAAATGACTGATGTTGGTTCCCTTGTTGACATTCTGGTCGTGGTCTGAGTTGCAGTGCTGCTACTGAGGTGTTTATGGTTCATTTCAGTCTAAACCCCAGTAGTGGACGAATCACTGCAGTCCAACCAAGAATTGTGTTGTCAGAAATGTCAATAAAGGTTTTGAGAACCAGTTTGGTCCTTGATATGATGCCATATAGACATTAATTTATGTAAATTGGGCCACTGTTACATTCCCCCCGCATGATTGAACAGATATCACGGCTGACGAAGGAGATATTCAACGCACAAATAGAATTAAAGTGTTACTTCACCCAAAAAGTGAGCAGCGCGTGGGTGTGGGCAGGAGATGGCGAGGAACCACACGCGTTCCAGTGCTGGATGATGCGTTTGAGAGCTTGTTAACAGGCAGTTGGGCTGTTGTTAGTAGTCGGGTTCCCTTTAGCTTCAAGCTAACTGTGTGTGGCTAACGCCTTCAGTCTTCTGCAGTCACCTGGCAGCACAGCTGTGTGCGTGCGACACCCACCTGTCAATCATTACAAGGCAAATTATACTTAATGGGTGGAGGAACACTTTAATGTCATGTGAGTAAAAGTACATAAATGATGCTAATTTGGCTCAACCACTGACGAACTCACAGAACACTGGCTCAAACTTCAAGGTTTAAAGATGGATGCCGCATCGAGAGAGGCTTCCCATCTCCATGGCAACCCACCTATTCCCATAATACGATCCCAGTCCATCCCTTCTCCATCCGTGTGTGAAAGAGACTGGCTCACGGGCCGAAAATAAGGCAACAACAGCAGGAAAGGCTGAGTATAAATCAAGATGCAGCCCTTCTTCCTCACCCTTCATTATTTCAGGGCTTGCCTGAGTCGGCTGAGCCGCCAGCTGTGTCGGGTGAACATCTGTCGGGGGTCAAATTTATACCTGCGGACAAAAAAGGACAGAATGAGTGGTTCTTATTTCTCAATGTAAAACTTGGTACAACAACATGGCGGCGCTGCACAGACCTCGGGTCGTAGACGCCTGGCGTCCGACACGACGGTCCGGAGCAGGACTGCAGCATCATCAGCCGATGATTCATCTTCTCCAGGACTTCCTGGTCGATGGTCTTTGCGATGTTGGTCAGCTGGAACGGGTCCGCGGTCACATTATAGACTTCTACGAACACCTGCAGGAGACACGTGCGTCGGTGAATAAGACCCGACATCCTGGAATGACTGGTGACCACCGGATGAGCGGTGCTCTGTACCTCATTGTCATCAAACTCGCAGTACTGCAGGTTGGCAGAGGGGGCGATGGTGCGCACACAGGCGTAGGTGTTGTTGAAGGAGTCCTCGCAAACACAATCTGGGAAACACTCCTAACAGGACACAAAGACGTCACATCTTTATTAAAACTGTTGTTTTGATAGTTCTTGTTGCATTTATTGCCTGAGCAGGACGAGGACTCGGAGCTACAAGTCTCATCTACTCTTCACGGGTTGAAGTGTCCCTGTCAAATAAGCTGGTGAATAAAAGCCTCATTAACATACAAGTTCATTTGCTAGATTAAGATTTGTTGGTGTGTCTGAGATCTTAGCCTTTGTCAATATTACGCCCAACACTGGACGGAGTTTCAGGTTTTCTTTTGTGTCTGTGAGACCAAATCCAGGGCTGAAAAAGTCTCCAGAGCAAATTTGTGCAGAAAAACATTTGGAAGAACGAGGCCAAATGTGTTCCTAAGTGTTTTAAGTCTTTTTATTCCGCAGTAAAATTCCCAACGTCGTAGTCTGACTTGTTCTCACCGACACGCCAGGTCCCAGCAGAGGACAAGAGGGGTCGGAGATGTTGTGCCCCTCTCCTTCGTACTCGACCAGGATGTCGGTTCTCCAACTGCTGCTGTTCACTTTTCCTTCCTGGTGACACACAAACGTGCCGACTATGAGCTCAGAGCACGAGCGTCGTCCTGATGACGGAGGGGAAAAGTTGAGGAGAAACTCATGGAGGTTTCAAGTTTCAGGGTTCTGGAGTCTGAAGGAGAATTCTGTCTCACAAAGGCACTCGCTGGTGCTGCTGTCCAGACCACAGCTGTCCCTCCTCGCTCCGATGCTTAAATTATGGAAATGAAGTTTTGGATTAGAGAGAGAAAACATTTCCTCACCATAACGGGCAGGAAGGACATGCCGTCCATCTGGGTTTTGTTGACGTTGTAACCGGCGATGTCAAGGATGGTCGGGCCGAGGTCCACGTTCGCCACCAGCACCTGAAAAGCAGGGTTTTGACTTTGACCACTTTTAATTTGAAGCTGCTTTCGTTTGCTTTTCCTGCAACCTCACATTCATGTGGCGCTGCCGTCTCCAACTTCTGTCTCTGATATTTTGTAACTATCAGCTCATAAATCACACATTTTTTTAAAAAGGTTCAACTCCCAACCAGCTGACAGTCTCGTGAGACTGTAACTCGGGTTGAAGCATTTCCTCAGATGTCGTAGGAGAGTTGCTCCTGATGCTGAGACGTCCTGCTCACATGACTCAGGGTGGAGCAGGTGTATGTGTGTGTACCTGGCTGGTCTGGTTGGGTTTGATGTTGGGTCCTCTGACCATAAGAGGAACTCGGATGTCGAACTCATACAGCTGCCTTTTGTCCAGAGGAAGCGAGAACTGACCTGAAAGAAAAAGAGGAGGAAGTTGGAGACAGAGAGGGGGGGGGGGCGTCCAAAGTGACAGGCTGTAAGCAGCGAATGTTCCCTCCGTCGCTTAGCAACCTACCCGTGTGGTAGCCGTTGTCAGAGGTGAAGAAGATGTAGGTGTTGTCCAGCTCGCCTCGGTCCTCCAACCTCTTCACCAGCTTCTCCACCAGGTCGTCCACTGACAGGAGTGTTCGCCACCTGCAGGTCAGAATGAACAACTGCAACTGTCAACATGTTGGTAAACCAAGTTTAGCCTGACGACGGACGTGCTGATCTGGAGACTCAAGGATCAATAGTGGTCATAAAAGCACAAGAGCCAGGACTCCAAGGATGGAGGAGAAGGAGAGACCCACCGGTTCTTGAAGGCATCATCCAGGAACTGAACAGACGTGTTGCTCATGGGCGTCTTAGCCTGTCGGATCAACCAGTGTTTGTCCTGAGGACAGACAGACGGACAGATGAGACAAAGTCCTCCTGACAAACTGGGTCCATGTTTAGGCTGAAGACAAACATCAAGCTGGACTGTGGAAGAGAAGCAGAGCGTCGCCCTGCTGGTCTGTGTACGTTTGAACCTCCTGGGCCGAATCCAAACGTGACACAAGACAAATGTGCTACGGCGTGCGACACCAGATTTCTCAAGAAACCAGGAAGTCCAATTTTTTTTTCTGTAAACAAATGCCTCAGGAAACACCATGCCACAATTCATGGGAAAAATGGACAAACGCGCAGTGACATGGGGACATCAAACCCACGGGGGCGGATGCGTCTTTTCAGAATCGTTTGACAAGAGTTTATATTTGGCAACCAGAAATGCACTTCAGGGGCTTGGAGCTTCAGACAAACCCTGGAGTTCATCCTGCTTTTTCATTTACTGGAAGATGAAAACAGCCTGTGGCGACATCAGAACTGCAGTTTTAAGCCACCTGAAAGACACGCCCACTTCTTACACAGTCCAGCCTGTACTCAACAGTCCCAGGAGGGCTGAGCGGAGGGACGTCCCACCTTCCCGTGGATGTTGAAGTTGGGATCTCTGGGAGCTTTGGTGCTATTGAAGCTGTCCTGGTACTGAGGAGCTGCTGTCCAGGGGGAGTGGGGAGCCGGCGTAGACACCATCATGAAGAACGGCAGGTAGTTGGATTTATACTGCAGGAAGTCCAGAGACATGTTGGCCTGAGAGACAGAGAGCGAGCGTCAGTCCCGTCTGCGCGGGTCAGAGCCTTCAGAGGGATTTCAGGTGGATTCCCAACAGTAAATTTCACACTTCAAAGCCACTTCTGCCTACAAATGTGCGGAGGGCGTCCCTGAGGGTCTCACCAGCACGTCGGTCAGGTAGTCCTGGCTGTAGTTGGCTCCGTGTTTCTGAGGCTTCCCGTTCACTGACAGAGTGTAGTTGTAGTACTTCGAGTTCTTTTCCTGCGAGGAGAACAGCAATCGTTCTAACGTTTATGTTCGTCATGTCGAGGCTACGAACTCCCACACGCAAGCCTTCATCGAGGACAGGCTGGCACGTGAAAGTTCCTCACTTCTGAAACCTCCTGACGGTGACTTGACTCTGTGACTCTGTTGCAACTTCAAATCCAACCCTGACTGAGTGAAGCCTCTTGTCACGATTTCTGATTTGAGGAAGGATTTCACGGTGGAAAAGCTCGACGTTTTGCACGTGGACCTCCAGGAATCTGCACCTTCCTAGTCACAGACCCCTGATTCACTACGGTCCTCTTAGAAAAATGCGTCTCAAATCTTTGACTAAATGTATCAGGACCGCGTGAGCTGAGGCGTCACACCTGACCCAACGTCAGCTTTTGGCTGATCGCGTTTATCTTTGAGAATCTATTTGTGCTGTCTTCCTAAAACGCCTTCAGCTTTCGGGTTCAGCCCATTAAACAACGAGAGATCAAACCAGGAACCAAGGTGTTTCTGCAGGAGGTCACATGACCTCCGACTTCGTGAGGTCATGAGCAGTTTTGACTTTTGTGTTTGTTCTGTAATCAGTCAAGATAAGCGGGTCTGCAGTCGTGTTCTGGGAGCGACCTCAGTAAACGACCTCAGTAATCAGCTGATGTCCCCTCGGTAAATCTACAAAAATCTAATTTCAGTAGATTTATTAGTCGGGCCCCCTCGGTGGCGAGCTGGCTGTCACATGATGAGAACTCTAAGATCCTCACCTCAAATCCCCGCGACCAGAAACGCAACCAGCAACAGGGATGGAAGTGAGCTTTTCGGAGGCAACAGCCGTCAACGTTCGGTTTCATTCTGGGATTATTTGAAGTTTTCACCTCGGACAGCAGCATTTAGAAGAGCTTTGTGTTTTGAAAGGCGTCCAAGCCTCAGCGAGAAGTCCGGGCTGCGAGGCTGACGGGACGTTTGCTGGTGTGGTCCAGCTGGATTCCACACGTCAGACCAATAAAAGTCTAATCTGCTCCAAAACATCAAACAGGCTTTAAAAGACTAAATGAGACTGTCGGTCACATGATTCATCGCCTCCCTGTGAAAAATATCAGCAGTTTAGAGCAAATGGAGAAGCGCATCTTTAGATTTTTAAGCTTGAACAAGTTGCTTGAATTCCACCTCCAAGAGCGGCTTCATCTTACCAGTCCGACCCAGTAGCTCCAGCCGGGGGGGACGTGCTCCACGCCACCAGCCTCCGAGTGGCCGTACTGAAACACATCACATCACAGCTTGAGAAGTGCTGAGTCAGCATTTCAGTTAAAAATCTTCAAATGGACTACAACTACCAGCAGACCTGTGGCGGAGGTGACAGTGTAACATCGTACATCTACGCTCTGTGCTGCAGGCACATACCCAAGTTAGCATGCTAACCAGCCAGCGGCGGGTCTGAGCCGGCCCGCAATCCCCTTCAGAAGGTGATCGAGAGCTCGTCAGTCCGCCTTCAGTTCATCATGACAGGAGGAAGACGTGGCCCCGCCCAGTTCAACCAGTTAACAGCACAAACTGATCCAATGAGACGTTCCGGTGAGGCCGATGATGTCGTGCTGCTGCAACCATTTTCTTGCTCCGTTGACTTTGACTTGTGCTCCCGTCTTTCAAGTCAACCTCAGACTTTTCTCATCTCAGTAGAACTGCCAAGTCAGCGCTCAGCAGATAAACAACATCAGTGGTTGTGTTGCTCGCTTGCTGTTCACAGCTCCGTTTGCCTGCAGGTGCACGAGTGAGCTCGAAGGTGACCGAGCTAAGCTCGTTGTAACCCCAAAACATTTGCTGGTAGGGTTTTGGTGGGTGTAGGAACTTGTGTGTTCTCGTCTTTGGAAATGGGAAAACAGACTGAAGCCCTTTTCATGCTAAGTTTGGTCAAGAAGAGGCTGGGGGAGCTGCAACTCTGTCAGGTGATGAATGATGTGACTTCAGAGCCTGTGACTGTTTCCACCTTTGGCAAACCACCATCAGTGACACCAATCCTGACGTTTACGCCATGAGTTTCTAGAGAACTACTGATACACTGCTGCGGATCCGAGGCCTCGGCCTGTATGAGTCAGCATCCTGAGGCCTCGGTCCTCTGGCGAATTCCACAGAAGTCTGATCAATCACAGGATGTCCCACTCCTTTTCTCAATAATAAGCTCATGTCAACATCACCACAGCCTTTCATGACCTTTAGAAGAATTTCAAACTTACATCCCTCAGAAAACTGAGGGTTCACCTACTGATGTAGCATAAACAAGAAGGGTTAACTCCTACCTGGTTGAGGTATTTTCCAGCGAAGAAGGTCTGATAGCCGGCGTAGCTCTTCAGCAGCGTGGGGAAGGTGTGGGCCTCCTCACTCTTCTGCCACGCCACACTGCTGCAGTTCCCCTCTAACGTGTTGTTGATGACGTGGTGGTTGTGGGGATATTTCCCCGTCAGGATGCTGGCACGGCTGGGACAGCACAACGGACTAGCCACAAACTAGGGGGGCGGAGAGAGAGACGGGCTGGTCGTTTTCTTCCTCAGCTAATCCCAGATGAGACGTAAAGAGTGAACACGGAGGAATGAACTCACTGCGTTTGTGAAGGACATCCCAGCATCTCCAATCAGCTTCCTGGTTTTGCTCAGCGGAGTCTGAAAACAACAGATTTGGTCTGATTTCATGCGTCTGCTGTGCAGCAGTCTGGACCTGAGAGTCCATCTGGCTCTACTTTATGTACGTCACATCACAAAGCAACAAACAAACGAAGCGCAGCAAACATCGGCTGAGACGGAGGAGACCTGCTGGGAGCTGTGCTGCCGCTGAGCCCTGAGGCCACGCCCACAGCTGAGAAATCAACACCGAAATCACGAGCAGGAATATTTGGTTGGTGCAGCTGAACTGGTGATTTCCATCTTCAGGTGACCGCAGGATCTTAGAATGGATTTGGCACACGGACACAAAACCATGAAGAATCCAGCAACGTTCCATTTGGAGACGCAAGCGTTCATGTCAGAGCAGACACTTTTGCTCAGATGTTTTGGAAATAAACTTGTGATTTCCACTACGCACAAACTGTCAACAGTCTTTAAACTGCAGCAGTAAATATCTGAGGTGTGTCAACTCCACCACAGCAAAGATGGAGGACCTCTGCAAGTCAGCTGAGGAAAAAACCTGTTTTGTGAGGACCAGCAGCATTGGAGTCTGCAGTCAAAAAAAGCAAACGGGTGGTGCTTCACAAACTCCATGAGGTGACCATCATCAACCACTGCCTGTTGCCTTCACCGCAGCTCACTGACGGACTGAGAGGAGGGAGCTGAACACAGGCCGAGAGCAGTCAGACAGTTAGGAAGCAACAACAACAATAATAAAGACAATCATCCAGTGTAACAGCTGTGAAGCAGCTCTGCAGAAACGTCACAGCCACAGTAGCTGGTGTCTGTCAGCAGTCAAACTATCAGACTGTTCTTCGCCTGTGATTGCTACATACTCAAGTGGAACGTGTTTATTGCGGGTGTGTGTGTGTGTGTGTGTGTGTGTGTGTGTGTGTGTGTGTGTGTGTGTGTGTGTGCGCGCGCGCGCGCGGGGGGGGGGGGTTACTGAGCAGGTCACAACAAGTGGTAGATCTGCTGATTTTATGAGTCTAAATGATGAGTCCAACCAGGAATGTGAGCTGTCAGCTCAATAAAACCGGACTAAATGTCAAGTCGCTTCCCGCGACATGACCAGCAAAACTCAATGTCACGACCGTGACGTAAGAGGCTTAAAAAGTTCAAACTGATGCACAAATACAAAGTGAATTACTGACCAAACCCCCGATGGCGATGTCCAAGTCGTCGGTGAGGATCAGAACAATGTTGGGTCGCCTGGATGATTTGGCAAAAGCTCCGCTGCTCCACAGCGTGACGCAGATGAGAAGCCAATGCAACGGTGTCGCCAAACACGAGCCGCCGGACACCATTTTTGCAATTTAAGTCCGAACCAGCAGGAGCAGCGCGTCTCCCCTCCTCTGCTCTGTCCCGTGGCACAGCGCGGACCGTTGGCACAGAGTCCTCCCGGCACGAAAACAAAGCTGACAGACTTCGGCCTCTTTCTGTTTGAGGCAACACTTCCCTGTTTCCGGGTCACATGCGTCTCAGCTACGGAAGCCCGCGACGCACAAAAATCCAGACGCGCGGCCGCCCCCCCCCCCCATCACTGATGACAACAAACAACTGCTGCTCCGTTTTGACTGAGAAATTTCACATAGCAACAACCTGTTTATTAATATTTAATAGATTTGTCGTTCAATTGGAGCTAAAAAAATAAAAGGAAAAATAATTGTTTTGTATTTCATTTTTATTTGGACTTCAACAACTGTACTTCTTCCAAGGTTTAAAACTCTAAAATACTGTATTTCATCCTTAATTTAAATACACACTTTGATACAGTCAATGCATACAAATAGCTGATATTGTAAGGTCTAAAAATATAATAATACATGGACAAAGTACAATTTACTTGCAAATTATAGATCAAAAACGTCATTTGAGGTTGATGAATATTGAAGTAACAGTAAAGGAAATATGAAAAATAATAATGTAGCAGTGTATTCAGATGAGGTCAGATCTGAAATGTTGGCACTTTTATAAATGTAAATGTATATAAATATAATAGAGATGCACCGTATGATTAAACAAATAAGTAAAATATATCAATCATGTTTCATGTCATATTTTAGTGAATAGCTGTGAGGATTAAAAATATCCAAGGAATCCAGTATTGTGGGATAAACAGTACAACAATACTTGAAGTGTAAATTGCTAAATATCAGTGCTAACATCATCGAGTCAAGCGGGCTTTGATTTTTAAAATGCATCTTAATTTCACGACTAATTAATTTATCTCCAAAAAACTCAACACATTTAAAGAGCGTGTGACTATCGGTGACGAGTCTGGTAATACATTTATTACTTAGCTAAATTATTCTTGAAAGAAGAAGAAGAAGAAGAAGAAGAAGAAGAAGAAGAAGAAGAAGAAGAAGGCCGATTGGCAGAAGTGTAGTTTTAGCTGCTCTCTGATTGGCTAATTAACCCGCTGCACCTGTCGCACGACCTGGGAAAAGTTTGTCAGCCGTTGGTAAGTTTGGCGGAGTGGGCTGGTCCATTGTTTCCTCCTACGGAGGGGGGAGTCGGGCAGGAAAGTCGAGTCCGAAACATTCAGGAAGGAAAGTCGGAGCTGTCAGGCAGTTGTGTACCTCCCGGAGGAGACGAGTGGAGCGCCCCGGGACTTCTGTCCTCCTCCGCACGCAGACTAAACTTTCCAACTAACTTGGGTTGTTGGAAAATGACTTGGAGCGCTGCCATCCGAACAGCGCGATAGTGGTACCGGCTTTCCGCCAGTGGGAAAATGACGACGGAGATGAAAGTGACCGGGAGTGAACTTTTAGACGTTGACATATGCGACGGCCGTGTGTTCTCAGACGAGGAGGTCTTTAAGAGCTCGTCGGCCCGCCTCCAGGAGGATTTCTGCGGGTTTCACCGTTGGACGAGCCCCGCCGAGTCACTCACTGACACATCATCACCTCCGGGGCAGCAGCAGGTACATGGCGGGCAAGGAGCTCCGCCTGGCATCGGTCCTCCTCCCGCTGCCACCCAGAAGACCAGTGACAGCGGCTCTGAGTCCCAGGGGGGCGAGGTTAAAGCCCCGAGGACCTCCATCGTGGACTGTCTCCTGGTGGAGCTCTATGAGACGTGCAGCGGAGGCAGCCGGAGACACGTGGACAGCTGGGACAGCTCCACGGAGGCGTCCGGCTCTGACGCCTTCCTGGGCCGCAGTAACACAGGCTCCAGCTTCCTCCTGGAGCTGCAGGAGAAGCACACCAGGAGGCATCAGGTGAACTACCTGGCACAGAAAGGTGAGGGGTGTGGGGGGGGCGGGTCACCATGTTCTCAACCTGAATCAGTGTGATTCATAATAATTACTTGAAAAAACGCACAGGCCGAGACATTCTGGGTCACACATCAGACCTTTCCAGGACAAATTCAGCTCATTTTAATTATTGTAGAGTAAAGTTACTGGGTCTTGTTGTTGTTGCAGATATGACGATTATTTACAATTTATTTCATACCTATTCAATATTTACAGATGCTGACATTGTCTGTAAAGCAGCTTTATATGATATTCAACTGATGCACAGACTGAAAACTACATGCAAATATTGTAAATGTGGCTTGAAGAAAAAGGTCGTTCATCACTAAAACCTTTCACTTCAACTTTGAACGCTTTTAGGAGCTCGGGGGGGGGGGGACTGCATGTGGTTTTAAACCTGATATTCACCACTTTTAGAGCCTTTACTTGAGACCATTTGCAGCCTACGAGAGGGCCGTGGACCAGTGCTTGTGAAACCCAGGATGAAGCGCAGTGCAAAGCATCTTATTAATGTTGTTTGGCGGGAGGCCGCGTCTCAACCGGGGCTGAAACCAGAGGTGTCCTCTGCGGCGGCGGGTGTCTCTCTCGTGTCCCGTTCCTCTGCTACTAAAACGGGTCAGCAAAAGGCTTCAGGCTGAGTTCTGGAGTGAGAATCAGAGTTTCTCTTGCTGACGTGTTGGAGCTTCACCCTGGCAAACGCAGGCGCTCATCAGAAAACCCTTCAGCGTTATCAGAGCAGCGGAGGGTCAGAATGACACACGAGGAGCTCTGTGTGGGACATCTGAACTCCGGTTGAGTGGCGGGAGTTTCCCTGAGTCAGAGGGACTGTGGGGAGGCCCGAGCTCCTCCTCGCGGCGTCTCTGCAATCAGATATCAGAGGAAGCCAAACAACGTGGCGGTTTGTGTCTCGCTACAAACGGCTACAGGATACCAACGCTCACATAAACAAGCAGAGCAGATAAGAGTGCTGACAGCTCCTCCTCCTCCTCCCTCTCTGAGTGCCACGCTGCCATTGTTTCCTCTGCTGGAGTGGAACCCTACCATCAACACGGCCTGCGTGGTCGCTGTTTGCCGGGTCAACAACGTTTCAACAGAGTTCCTGTGCAACAACTCAATCCCGGTTGATGCTCAGGAGCCAGGAGGTGATTCCTGGTTCCAGTGCTCCTCGGTGAGCAGAGGTCCGCTACCCAAGTCTGGAGGATTGACATCACACTGCTCCACTTCCAGCGTGCCGTTGAGCCTGGACCAAACTGACCCAGAGGGCGTGTGTTTTAGTTGCAGCCCAGAAACTTTGGTGGGTTTTTTTTGTCTGTGTTCATTTTTGTCACAACTAAACTTGATCCACCATTTTATTTTGGTTTAAAGTCATAAATGAGTTTGAACATTGCAAACCAGTTCAAAGGGATGTTGGTGGACATTAATATTTATTATTTTTATTTCTTATTGTTGTTGTTTTTTGTTATCAGTCAGATTTTAATGAAGAATAACTTGAAATGATGACGGGGATGCACTTCATTTACAAGGGTGTGCTTACACCCTCAGGGGTGCCCTGCTGCCCTCTAGTGGGTTGGAGCTGCTGCCATGCCACTCGCTGTCGTGTTCTACGTTCACGAGTGGACTTCGCTACTTAGGTTTGGTCTGATTTTACACTCGCAAACCTTTAAAGTCGGCCTGAGCTTAGCTGCTGCGGCTAATCACATAGCCCCCCCTGGAGCAGACGGGAGGATGCCTCCTGCAGGTTGCTAGGCAACAGACAATGTTGCTTGCAGTCGACACTGTTAAACAGTGATGGCAAACACTTGGCTTCAGTGTGTGTCCAGTTCAGAGTTTGAGGGCTGGAATGGAGGGGGGGTTCTGTGTGTGTGTGTGTGTGTGTGTGGGGGGGGGGGGGGCTCTTGCTTCTCAGGCTTGATGGTGATTATTTTCCCTGTTCATTGTTTTTTTTCTTGTTTTAAATGTGAAGGGATGTTTTCATTTTGCTCATTTTTCCAGTGTGAGGTACATTTCTACCTGAACAAACGGCAATGTTTTCATTTTACCACACATAAGAAGAGAAATCAGGAAACTCTCAGCCTTTTTTTAAAGTGTGCGTGTTTTGTTTTTCAATGAAGCTCATGGGTGGTGTTGTGTTGTCACTGAACTCAGTCTCGGACTCCTGTGATAATAACTTTCGCCAGGTGGAAGGAAAACTGCTGAGGAAGGATGTTTCACATGATGAAGCTGTTTTCAAGCAATATGGGAAAGAAAAAGGACCTCTGCCACCGAAAAGTGTGAAACAGCGCAATGCCCTGGACAAGGTATGAAAACATTGGATATTTCATGAAAACGTAAGCGGGATCATCCAACTGTGAAGGAATTTGTGGCTGATTCAGAGCACCGACAGGTTCGTGCGAGTAAAGACGTCATAAAGATGGTTTCTGCCAGACAAATGCATCGGATGAAGAGAGCAGCTGCTAAAAATGCCGTGACAAACCAGCAACCGTGTTCAAAGCTGCTGCTGCTGCCGCCGCCTCTGGAGTCCCACGGACCTCAAGCTGAAGGATCCTCCAGAGGCCAGCAGCTGTGCCTCAACCTACGACTGGGCCACCACTGACCAGCGCCCATAAGCAGGAGTGGTGGCAGGCGGCCCAGAAGTGCGTTTACTGATGAGTGCCATGCAACCCTGGATGGTCCAGATGGAGGAATGGATGGTGGGTGGATGGCCACTGTGTCCCAACAGGGGCTACGATGTCAGCAAGGAGGGGGCGGAGTCATGTTTTGGGCATCATGAGAGCTGGTAGGCCCCTGTAAGGTCCCTGAAGGCGTGAAAATGACCTTGGCAAAGTTTACAGAGTTTCTGACTGACGCTTTCTTCCATGGTACAAAAAGAAGAACCATGCCTTCCGTAGCAAAATCCTCTTCATGCATGGCGACGCACCATCTCGTGCTGCAAAGAATCCCTCTGTCATCGGCTGCTGTGGGAATGAACAGAGAGCAACTCATGGTGTGCCCCCCCCCCCCCCATCCTCCCCAGACCTCAGCCCTGCTGAGAACCTTCCTGAAGCAAAAGATCCACGAGGGTGGGAGGCAGCGGCATCCAGACAGCAGCTCTGGGAGGCCATCCTGACCTCCTGCAAAGAAATTTAGGCCAAGAACTCACAAATTCAGTGGATGCAAGAATTGTGAAGGTGGAACCAAAGAAGGGGTTCCATGCTGATGCGTCACCGGCCGGCGGCGATAATTTGATTAAAAACTGATTTGATCTCCGTAAATACGACCTCCCAACGCTGCAAATTCAACTAATGAGCATTTTCAGTTCTTTACAACCGATAAAATGTTCTGAAACTATGTTGTGCATCATAACTTGGAACAGTGCATTTTGACTTTATTATTTGAGCAGTAATACTGTTGTCTGTCTGAGGTTTGTGTAACAGAGTTTGAATGATGACTTGAAGGTTCGACTGACGGTCCTTCGTGACTGGTCAGGAACATCAGAGGAAAATATCATTCGCATCATAATGTGGAATGCTGGTTCTTTCTCCATCATCAGCCCCTGAGGAGCTGCGCTCCATCATCCAGGAGGTCCGGCACCGCGCGGGCCTGCAGTCGGCCAAGCTCATCCGCCAGCTGAGGAGACGCGACCGACTTCACCACAAACTGCAAAAGAATTACGACATTATCACGGCGTGCCTGCAGGCTGTCTCGCAAAAACGACGTAAGAACCCAAGTTCTTGTATTGCATCTGCTATGAAAGGTGACAAAGCTCAAGCTACTAATACAAGTACAAATACTACGACTACTAGTTCACAGGTGAGTTGTAGTTTTTTGTGAATGCGAGTTGTTTTAAGTTTCCAAAACCTGTAAGACCCATAAACGTTGGTTGAGCTGATTTCCTGCAATTCTCCAGTGTAACAATCTCATTGGCTTTTGTTGGCAGTACCAGTACTCGTGCAGTACCAGTACTCGTGCAGTACCAGTACTCACACTGTCAGGTCTTTTATAGTTTTCCTCAAGGCAGTTTGGAAATATTACTTGCAAACGCCATTAGGAGCAGAAGCCAGGAAGCAGTCGCTGCACCTGAGAGGCTGAATCATCACGCCGCGCGTCGCTGACCTTCCCGCGTCGCTGACCTTCCCGCGTCGCTGACCTTCCCGCGTCGCTGACCTTCCCGCGTCGCTGACCTTCCCGCTCAGGCTGCTTGAGCAGGACTGGACCACATCGCCCTTCTCTCCTGGAGCCTGCAGGCTGCTTTCTAACCAGCTGATCACATGACTGTCACAGGAACTATGATGGAATGAAATAACAACAATAAATCCCCTCAAATGTAAGTTTAAGCCCTCTGGACTGTTGAAGGAGGAATTATTGCCTCTCCTGCCCAGGATGGTTGCACCTCAGTGGACAGGTTAACAACACCCATCACCTTCTCTGGTCCAGTCATATTTATTTTGTGACTCAGAGAATAGATGCTGAGTCAGCACTGAGACTTCAGTCTAACCACCTTCAGGATGGAGTAGAAGAAGCCCTGATTTCCGGGTCACGCACTCTGTTTCACTCTCGGCTCCACCCGCGCGGGGGGGGGACGCATCCTCTAGTGTATCAGTAGTTTTCCACGTGTGGCCAATCCGGATCAATCTGGTTAAGAACAGGTGAGTTAGTGAGTGTGGTGCGTTCTAATCTGATGTGCAAACTGCAGCAAACAGAAAGTACTTCATTAAAAATGTGGCAAAGCGCGACAGGAGCTCCTCCTGTTCATTCATGGGAGTAAATGCAGGGTTCTCCGACAGGAGCGAACATAGAACCTAAAACAGGCAGTAAAGCGCTTCATGTACAGTGACGTCTGAGTTTAATACGTCGGCATCAAAGCTTGTGAAACCCAAACATCCACTCAAACTCTCTCAGGTTGTTATTTTCGGTTGCAGTTTCATAAAATCCCGGTTCGAGTGGCTGTAGTTACGCACGTCCGTCCGTCCCCCCCCCCCCCCCGTGAACTCTTCTTCTCTCCTGAAATGCTTGAACAGCCCTGGCGGTCGCAGACTTGCACGCTGCAGCTTCAGCAGCTCTTGAAGTTCCTGATGTTGAATGTGAGAACCGCTGGTGTCGCCAGTGGCGGGACTCCGAGGGGCTCCCAGACTGGAAGCCGGGCTCCAGCTGCGGTTATGAGCGGGCCGGAGCCGCTGGGTTTCGGAGATTCTTGGGAGTTTGAATTATTTTCTGCGTGATGAAGTCCTCGGTCCTCCTGCTAGCCTCTGACGTCCCCCTCCTCCTTCACCACCATTACCTCATCGCTCTCCCTCTCCTCACCACGTGTCCCTCCATCCTACCGCATCCCTCCATCCTCGCACCTCCTCCTGGTGACGCCAGACCGAGGAGGGGGAGGAAGAGGATGAGGAGGTGTACAGCATCAGCAGCGCAGCCTTTTCCTCGTCAGTCGGTTCCGTGTCACACTGCGGTGTATTCGATCCGTCCACCTCCGAGACGAGAGGTCGTCGCGATGTCACCGCGGAGGAGGACGTGAGGCGGGCAGCGGGACGATGAGCTGATCGAACGGTCGGATTCGCGATGAGGCAGGAGCGGGTCGCCCCCGCTGGGAGGAGGCCGCGGGCGGGCGCCAAGCAGCGGCAGCAGGCGTCGGGAGGGGTCGGGAACATAATCAGCAACGTCCTGAAGAAACGGAATGGGATCTCCAGGAGCGCGCCGCGGCTGCTCTGCACCCTGGAGCCAGGTGACCGGACGCGACACTGAACAACTACTTGAATATGCAGATATTTTTAGAACCGTAGAAGAAGACGGAGGAGCAGGACATCCTTCCGGATGCAGGGTTTGGGTCTTGGTGTCTGTGCTTCTCATCTCCCTTCCTCAAACCCGCTTGATGTTCTGTTTTCCCTCCCGTTTTCAATACTGAAACGTCCTCTTTTAAACTGATAATTTGCTTCCTTACAGATAAAATATCTGATTTTTGACCGATGGCTGATATTTTATACTGGGTTTTGGTCGATAAACTGATATTGATATGATCTGTATAGTAGCAAGTTCATACGATATTGATATTTTCTATATTTCCTGATTTAAAAAAACATCCGTCCATCCATTTTCTATACTCTTTATCTGTTAAGGGGGGGGGGGATGGAGTCTATCCCAGCTGACATTGGGTGAGAGGCAGGGTTCACCCTGGACGGGCCACCAGTCCATGGCAGGGCCATCAGGAGAGATTAGGGGTTCAGTATCTTGCTCAAGGACACTCGGGCATGGTCACCGGGGGAAGTGAGGATTGAACCAGTAACCCTTAAGGTGCTGGATGGCCACTCTACCTCTGAGCCACACCGCCGCATGAAAAAATAACAACAAAATAAATTAATTTATTTCCAAAGCATTTGAAGAAGCCTGTAAAAAGCTTGTTTCCCCCACGTGAACAAAAAATGATGCAGGGAGAAACTGACCAGTGTCAGTGGAGATGATGATGATCATTATTATTATTATTATTATTATTACCGTACACCACGACTGTACAGTAATGCTCCAGTTTAAACTCTGCTTCATAATTTCAGGTTGATGGGTGACATGTCAGTTGTGTGACATCATGCAACCAAATTTACTGTCCAGCATTTTTAAACCTCAGCTCATATTTCAGTATGAGGAAGTAACATTTGAAGTAAGTGACATTTTTACTGCCTTATACTGAAGATGGATGTTGATCAGGGCGGCCCACTGGAGCAGTGGTCCTCACTGTGGCCCCCAGCAATAAGGTTCTAGGTTCCAGCCCCGGCTGGAGCACAGGGTCTTTCTGTGTGAGTCTCCATGTTCTCCCTGTTCCTGCTGGGTTCTCTCTGGTACTCCAGCTTCCTCCACAGTCCAAAGACATCAAGAGGGACCAGGTTAATCCAGACTCTAAATTGACCGTAGGCGTGGCTGGGAGAGCCAATGGTTGTCTGTCTCTATGTGTTGGCCCTGCCATGGACTGGTGACCCATCCAGGGTGAACCCCGCCTCTCACCTGAAGGCTGCTGGGATAGGCTCCACCCCCATCCCCCTGGCGACCCTTAACAGGATATCCAGTAGAAGATGGGGGGATGTTTATTGGAAGATCCCTGAAGGTTTGGTCACCTGATCTCTCTCTCTCTCTCTCTCACCTGCGGAGGAAACGCCAAATCACCATCACTGTTCACAAGCAGAATCCTGAAACGGTTCTGACGAGTCAGCCTATCTGAAAATGTTTCAGGAAGTTTTTATTGCTCTTGTTTTCTTACCGTATTCTCCTCCTCTCGCTAACCTCTACTTTCTCTATCCCCCTCTTCTCCATCATCCCCTCCATCCTTCCCTGCGCCCTCCTTCCTCCCTCCCTCTCTCTTGTCTTCTGTGTCCCTCCCTCCATACCAGCAGCAGCCTCTTTCTCTTCCTAACCAGGTCATTAATTTAATGTGAACTCTGGGGAAATAAAAGTGTTTCTCAGTCGTTTCTGGACCCCCAAGTGGTGTGTGTGTGTGTGTGTGTGTGTGTGTGTGTGTGTGTGTGTGTGTGTGTGTGTGTGTGTGTGTGTGTGTGTGTGTGTGTGTGTGTGTGTGTGTGTGTGTTAATCTGTCGCCGGGATGTAGGAGGAGGGTTTCCGCGTTAATCCTCTCCTCAGCTCGGACAGGAAGCGGCACGCTCATCAACTATGGCGCAGGACGACTCGACCGCGACGAGCCCTCCAGGTTACAACCGCCGTTTAGTCTTCGATTTGATTGTTCGGACTCGCTGTCGGTGGGTGACCGACCAACGCTCCCGTCGGACGTGGAGAGAGATGGCCGGGCTGCGGGCTTCTGGCCTGGAGCCCAAACATGTCAGCCCCCCCCCCCCCCCCTCCTCAGATCAGAAATTCATTTCCGTCTGATCTTCTTGGGGGTTTAACCTACTGCACTTGGCTCCGTTTAGGAAGTTTGTACGTTACGAGATTTTCAGTGAGATTTGAGAGATTGAAGCGAGACTTCAGCACCACCCGCCGAGAGGACAGCGGCGCTTCCGTGACGCGGCTCCGAGCTCCGCTGACCTGCTCACGGTTTCCGGCCTGTTCGAGTCGTCGTGGTGTTTCACATCCGTCCGTCGGTCTGCGTGGTTCGATCGCGGTGAGCGGGCGGTTTCTGCTCGTGGGATCACCCGTGAGCTCACCTGCAGGTTCCCCCTCTGCCGCTCGACGCTGCCGGAGGCGGTGTTCTGCTGCCTGCTTTCAGGATGCAAATCAACCCTGTGCGGTCAGAGCCTGAAGAGCCCCGCTCTGAATCATGAGTGTTAAAAGGAGAATGAGGAAGATGAGCGTCCTGGGGAACTTCCACCGCCTACACATCAAATTCAGGAAGCTTTATTTATTTATTTATTTATCGGTGTTTTTGTTTTTTGCATTGAGCTGATAACTTCTGTACATGAGCGTTTTCGAGCCACCAATGAGAGAAAATAATGAGAGGAGGTAGATTTTGTTTTCCATCCCACACTTCGAGAAAAAAGTTGAAATGTAGAGGAAAAAAAAGTGGAAGTATTTAAAGGAGGTTTCATGACTTAAGATCCTCTTCGTGTTCTGGTTCCGTGCTCGCTGTCCACCTCGCTGACTTCTTCTCTGCTGCACTTCTGTTTATTTGGATCTTTTACGTTGAGTACAGCGTCTGTGCGGCAGAGGTCCACGTTTGGACCTGCCAGGAAGCCACGTTTCACCTTTTCTCCATCACACTTCAGTAAACTCTCTCCTATAATATCTCCTTAATCAAGTATTCTGAATAAAGTAAAGTATCCTGAATCTGAATAATCATCTACAACAGGAAATTCAGTCCAAATGTATGAAAGGAGGTCGCGTTCTAGTCAAAGCCTCACACCAAACTTCAGTAAATGATAGATGGAGCTTCAACTTGGTGCAGCAGAGAATTCTTCAGCATGTTGTGACATCATTCATTAGCTTCAGACTAACTAAGAGTTTCTTTTGATTGACAGGAGTTGACACGAGGCTGAAGTTTACCATCGAGCCGTCACTGGGCAAGAACGGATTCCAGCAGGTCAGCAAAACTCCCAAAAACCTGACCAGGGTCATCCAGCTGCTCTGGGACTGACCAGGGTCATCTAGCTGCTCTGGGACTGATCAGGGTCATCCAGCTTCTCTGGGACTGACCAGGGTCATCCAGCTGCTCTGGGACTGACCAGGGTCATCCAGCTGCTCTGGGACTGACCAGGGTCATCCAGCTGCTCTGGGACTGACCAGGGTCATCCAGCTGCTCTGGAACTGACCAGGGTCATCCAGCTGCTCTGGAACTGACCAGGGTCATCCAGCTGCTCTGGAACTGACCAGGGTCATCCAGCTGCTCTGGGACTGACCAGGGTCATCCAGCTGCTCTGTCATCCAGCTGCTCTGGGACTGACCAGAGTCATCCAGCTGCTCTGGAACTGACCAGAGTCATCCAGCTGCTCTGGAACTGACCAGAGTCATCCAGCTGCTCTGGAACTGACCAGAGTCATCCAGCTGCTCTGGAACTGACCAGAGTCATCCAGCTGCTCTGGAACTGACCAGAGTCATCCAGCTGCTCTGGGACTGACCAGGGTCATCCAGCTGCTCTGGGACTGACCAGGGTCATCCAGCTGCTCTGGAACTGACCAGAGTCATCCAGCTGCTCTGGGACTGACCAGGGTCATCCAGCTGCTCTGGGACTGACCAGGGTCATCCAGCTGCTCTGGGACTGACCAGGGTCATCCAGCTGCTCTGGGACTGACCAGGGTCATCCAGCTGCTCTGGGACTGACCAGGGTCATCCAGCTGCTCTGGAACTGACCAGGGTCATCCAGCTGCTCTGGGACTGACCAGAGTCATCCAGCTGCTCTGGAACTGACCAGGGTCATCCAGCTGCTCTGGGACTGTGACCTCTGTGTGTACATGTGACTGATCTGTTGAGCTCTTCTTCTTTCATACTTCTGCAGATGTGATGGTTACGTATTTTCTGGCTGCAGCTTTGGGTAACTGGTGTAACTGGTGTAACTGGAACTGGTGTTTCTGACTCTGCAGTGGTACGACGCCCTCAAAGCAGTGGCGAGGCTCCCCACCGGGATCCCAAAGGAATGGAGGAAGAGGGTACGTAGCTTTCGCTGACCTGTGTGTTTGTGAGTTGTTGTCAAAGGAAGTGATGACCTCGTTGTGCTATTCCAAGGAAAGTCTCTATTTTTGTCAAACTACAAGTGGGGTTATGTAATCTTGAGAGAGGCGTCGCGGTATGAAGGTCTCCATGGCGCCATTCATCACACCATTTCTCTCTCTCTCGCTCTCGCTCTCATATATCCATCCATCCATCCATATGAACGCCATGACTTTGTCAGCAGTGAACAAGGAAACGACTTAAACAACTGTTAGCCACCCAAAGGAAGAACCCTGAGACCAACGCAAGAGCAGAGGGCGGCTGGATCTCGTGTCCTGATTGTGGAAGCGTTCCTGCTGTCAAAGCTGCAGGATTAAATCGCTCGCTCTTGTGCTCCTGCAGGTGTGGCTAACGCTAGCAGACCAGTACCTCCACACCATCTCCATCGACTGGGAGAAGACGCTTCGCTTTGCCTTTAACGAGCGCAGCAACCCTGATGATGACTCGCTCGGCATTCAAATCGTCAAGGTAACCAGATGGTGTTTGTGTGTGTAGGGGCAGGGGAGGCACGGTGGTTTCAGGGGAGTCTGAGTGGTGGGAAGTGAGTCACCGGCCTCAGCACTTTCCCAAAATATGTAAATGAAGTAAAAACACAGCTGTAAGATGCGATGGGGGGTGCCTTTGAAGTGAGACGCCGTGGCTGCTGAAGGTCGCTCAGCCTCTCCGAACATGCAGGCAACACGCGTGTGAACGCGTGACGCGGCCTCGTGCTGGGACGCTCAGGTTTACAGAATCTGATCAGGATTGGCTGGAGTCTGAATGTCCTCCACCCCTGGTGATGCAAATCTCAAAGCAGCGTTAAATATTCACGAGCACATCGAGGCTCAGCTGCTCGTTCTGGTTTTGCTGTTCTCACTTCCACAGGTTGGATTTCTCTAAATCTAAACTCACAATGACCAAATTCATGGATTAAAATGAGTAATAAAAGATCAGGATTATATTTCTGTTTTAAAGAGAGAAATCCTTTATTTTTTATTTAATCCATCCATCGTCATCTTCCACTTATTCCTTACTAGTAAGGGTCATGGGGGGTGGAGCCTATCCCAGCATCTACGGGCGAGAGGCGGTGTTCACCCTGGTCAGGTCGCCAGTCCATCGCAGGGCCAACATAGAGAGACGAACAACCATTCACACTCACATTCATACCTACGGTCAATTTAGAGTATCAATCAGCCTCGTCCCCAAATTGATGTCTTTGGACTGTGGGAGGAAGCTGGAGTACCAGAGAGAACCCACGCAGGAACAGGGAGAACATGGAGACTCACACAGAAAGATCCCGCGCCCGAGCCGGGACTCGAACCCGGAACCTTCTTGCTGTGAGGCCACAATGCTGACCACTGCGCCACCGTGCAGCCCTTTTTATTTAAAGAAGTAATTTTTAAAAAAGTTGAGATTAAATTAAAAAAAAAACACCTCCTTGGCAGCGATCGCCCGTCCAAGAATACAGCAGGTCAGTTGCACAAGTCAAGTTCAGCAGAAGCAGCGAAGCACCAAGATGAGTCAGAAAGTGGCAGGAGCAGCTGGTGCTCCGCCTCCTGCTAGCGTGAGTTCTGTAGCTCTCAGTCGGCATCAGAGGCACTTTTACACGTTTAACTGCATCTGAGATTGTGGTTATTTGGTAAAACAGTTTTCTGAGGATGTGTTTGTCCTAAATCATCATCATGTGATAATTCACAAACTCCTGTTAATCTGCTGACTTGTGATGAGATCGACCTTCTCCTCGCTCAGGATCTGCACAGAACAGGCTGCAGTTCCTACTGCGGCCAGGAGGGGGAGCAGGACCGGGTGGTCCTCAAGAGAGTGCTGCTGGCGTACGCTCGCTGGAATAAAGCCGTGGGCTACTGCCAAGGCTTCAACGTGCTGGCTGCACTCATCCTGGAGGCTACGGAGGGGAACGAGAGCGACGCTCTGAAGGTACCGGGAGGGTTTTAAGATGGAGACGTGATTGAGGGGGTTTTGTTCTGCTGAGCCTGAGCTGCTTCTCGTCTGGATGCAGGTGATGATCTACCTGATCGACAAAGTGCTGCCTGAGAGCTACTTTGCAAACAACCTTCGAGCTTTGTCAGGTAAACCAACACACAAGCTGATCGGTAAGGTGGTTAAATACAAGAAGAACGCCGTGACACACGCTAGTGCCACAGATCTTTCTTGTTAGAACCGGAAGGAAGGCACAAATAGCTGCAAAAAAAAAACAGCTGATACGGCACTTCTTGTTCTTGTAAACCAACAAGTTACCTCATGAAACCTCGACCGCCCCGTCATGGGGATTCTGTCATGAGTGGAATTGTGTCAGTCTGCAAACATCCCAGTTTTCGCTCTACGGCGTGTCTTCCAGTGGATATGGCGGTGTTCAGGGACCTGCTGCGTCTGAAGCTGCCCAGGCTGTCCCAGCACCTCCACCACCTTCAGAGAGCCGCCAACAGAGAGGCTGGAGGTAGGAATTCCTGCCTGTGGGCAGCAGCTCTAAAGGTCAAATACGTCGCTGCTTACGGAAATGCAACCTCACGTGAATCTGTCGTGTCACCAGCCAGCACATTTTTCGAACTTTTCGATGACGCCGTCGACAGTACTGTTCATTTCCTGTGTGTGTGTTACCTCATGAGCACACATGTGTTTGATGGTCTCAGGGAGCTACGAGCCTCCGCTGACCAACGTCTTCACCATGCAGTGGTTCCTGACCATGTTCGCCACCTGCTTGCCGGCACCAACCGTTTTGAAAATATGGGACTCGGTCTTCTTTGAGGGATCCGAGGTTCTGTTCCGTGTGGCTCTCGCCATCTGGGAGAGACTGGGAGAGTGAGTGGCCTGCTCTTTTACATCTTTAGGACATTTAGCGCTCCTCGTGTTTTAGTGTGTCACGACACTGGAGCATTGACAGATTTTATGACTCACACAAGAAAATTCTGTCTGTTTTTGAACTGAGTGTCTCAGCAGCCGTCGTTTTGACCTGGAATGCAGGTGCATCCTGGCAGTTCAGTGCTGGGTTTGAGGGTCTTTGGGTTTGAGGGTCTTTGGGTCTTGGATGACAAGATCCTGGATGGCTTTGATGTATGTGATGATCAAAGCAGTCAGAGATCAGAGAAGACAGAATTCAGTCACTTGGGATGCCACAAATTCTTGTGAGGTCGCACGCACCTGCAACAACAAGCACCACAGGAACGCCAGCGCCGTGCTGGTGGTTTGAGGGGCTCCCTGACCACAGCTCAGACTTTGGTCTCGGAGACTAAAGATTAAAGGATGCAACCATTTTATCTCACGATGACAACTTTAAATCATTTTAAGGGTTCACCGACTACTTGTTGGGAAAACGTCGCCTCCTTCATTATGAAGGCTTTAAAACATTAGCGGCTAGCTCAGAATTCTCCAACATCATGGAAGAAGCTTAACTCCTCCCCCTTCTCTCTCTCCCTGTCGCTCTCTACCCCTCTCTTCCTCACTCCCTCCCTCCGTCATTGACTCCGCCCAGGAGGATCGAGTATTGTCAGACAGCAGATGAGTTCTACAGCACGATGGGTTGCCTCACTCAGGAGATGCTGGAGCACAACCTCATGGATGCTACTGAACTCATGCAGGTGCTGGAGAGGACACACGTTTTAATGCACTTGCCCCGCCCCCTGCCCCGCCCCCTGCCTCCATCTTAACGTTATCTCTTCATCAGGAGGTTTACTCCATGGCGGTGTTTCCCTTCCCCCAGCTGGCTGAGCTGAGAGAGAAATACACCTACAACATCACCCCGTTCCCGACCTCTGTCAGATCCAGCGCAAGGTTGGAGGAACGCTCATTAGCTCGTTAGCAGGACTTGACGCCGTCCCAGTTCATGCATGCAGGTGATGATGTTCCTTGCTTGTTTCAGCGGCGGTCTGGGTAGCTGGGAGAGTGACGACGACGCTGACATGGACGATGAAGACTCCATGGTGACGGCGCTGGGTTGCCTGGGGCCGCTGGGTGGTTTACTGGCCCCCGAGCTCCAGAGATACCAGAAGCATCTCAAAGGTCAGTGCAGCCGCCCGTTAAGACCCTGCGTGGTTTTAACGGGCGCCAAACTGCTCCAGTCCAAGTACCGGCCCAGGTCTTAATGTCCTGTTCCCAGATCTGACTCCCAAGTCTCTGATCTGTGTCCTCCAGACTAATCCCTGCCCCCAAACATGGAGGAGGACTGAGAGGGATTTAGTTAAAAACACTGGCGTGACCTTGTTCCGAAGGACTGTGAATTCACAAACTGATGATGTCGTCGTTACGAGGAGGAACCATAACGACGACATTGCAGTTCGCAGTGTGGTTTCAAGTTTAAAATTTACACTTCCAAACCACAGATTTCCTCCTGAATCCTTCTCCTCAGTACCAGAATCTTCTGTGTACGAGTGTTTAGCAACCAGCTGATTTAATTTAAAGAAGATGAGAGCGAAATGTGGGTGAGCAATTTAGAAAAGGAGCTTAAAAGGACTGGGGAAAAAAGGGCAGAGTGGATTTTGTCAGATTTGTTTCATGCAGGAAGTTGTCATCCGTCTCAGCCTTGGAGTCTAATCCTGACCATCACCGCATCTGCCCGGTGGAAGCTCACAGCCACGGAATAATAAGAAGGAAAAAGAAAGAAACAAGCTCAGAAACGCCTGCTGCATCTTTTAATCTCCTCCTTCCACCTCCAGACCAGCGAGTGGAGCAGGGGAACATCGCTGAGCTGAGCCCAGGAGCGGTGGGTGCTGGAGGAGGAGGAGGAGGAGGAGCAGGGGGAGGAGCCAGGGCGGAGCACCAAGCCGCTATCAACAGCATGATGATGGAGAGGATGAGCACAGACATCTGCGCCCTGAAGAAGCAGTACACTCGCATCAAGAGGCGCCAGCAGCAACAGGCTATGCAACTCTACATACGCACAGGTGGGGGCCGCCGGTGACATCATCATCAGAATACTTCCCCGTTTCACAGCGATGAAACATTCCAAAACATTCACAACTGTTGGGTTAGAAGAACCTCACCTAATGATGTCATAGGGATTATTGATATCTGATTGTTGTTTTTTTAACTGATGTTTTCAAAACTGATCAGGCTGTGAGTCTCTTGTAAACAATGTAAAACTGAAAGAGCCCGCTAGCAGGAGGAGGAGCAGGAGAGGGAGCAGGAGGAGGAGCAGGAGGAGGAGCAAGGAGGAGGAGGAGCAGGAGAGGGAGCAGGAGGAGGAGCAGGAGGAGGAGCAGGAGAGGGAGCAGGAGCAGGAGGAGGAGCAGCAGACACGCAGGAGAGCTCAGGTTGTCTGATGTGTGACTTGTAGGACCCGCAGCCGAGGTGGCCACGAGTCCAGGTGTTCTTCAGGACTCTTCCAACAAACACAGCCATGGTAGCGAGCATCCAGTTGACGGTACTGGTGTGGAACCCTTTGGCACGTTTGGGACTTCTGATCCTGATTGGGGGGGGGGGGGGCTGATTTAGATAAATTTCTGGTTGTGATTTGTGGTGGTAGAACACTTTCAGACATGTGGGAGGCACCCCTCACTGCTGCAGACTCAGACGCTACTTTCAGTTAAAGATGATGCAAAGCAAAGTTCCCAGGACAAGTAGCTACAGAAGAACTGCTGCTGTGTTCTGTCGCCCGCAGACGCGTGACTCACGCCACTGTCGGTGATCGATCACGCCAAGACGCAGACGTGGCGGGTGTCTCCATCTACTCTTGACTTTACAGAAGATTCAGGATTGTTGGCTGGTGGATTTCCTTGATCACTAATCTCCTCTAATCCCGTTTGCTGCTCCTTTGAACTCTTGCTGGCGCTTGGTTTTGGGAGGCTTGTGTGACCCAATCAGATTTGATGTGTTTTTCCTTTTCAGACTCCAACATCTGGACGCGCTAATGAGCTCACAGCTGTCTACAGCCCCGTAATCAGCTTTTACAAGACAACTTCACATCAGCAAAATACAACGCCGCTGCTGATGCATATCTTAATTAATATTAAATACAGTATGTTGCCTCATTCTGTGAGAGGCTTGAGGGATAAATACTAAGTCTGTTGGCGCCCTCTGCTGGTGGGCAGAGGTGCTCAGCTTTTAGCAACAGCAAATAGTGGAGGAGCCAGAGAGGGAAAACACTGCCGGGTTCCAATTATCACTTCATTGAAATACATATTTTATCCCAACAACACCTCGGTCAAATTTACCCCATCACAATTTATCAAAATAGAATGCAGGAAAATAATGATATAAAAATAATAGTTAATACATGAATTAAAATTTTGCAAATAATGAAACAAAAATTTAGGAAATAGAAATTTATAAAAACAGAATGTAGACAGACAGACATAACATGAGTAACAATGTGTAAAATTAAAATTGTTATAATTACGTTGAAGAATTAATGTAGTTCAAAGTTTTATTTAAAACTGTAAAAAAAAATTAAATAAAATAAACATGTACTTTAGCAAGTTAACTTAAGCACGGGGTTTTTGCCTTTGTGAAGCGCCGTCGCTCCACTGAAGAACCACGTCAGCAAATCCTGTGAAATATTCCATGTTTCTGAGTCGGGGCTGAAATGGAGGACTGTTTGTCACACTCTTTGTGCTCACTTATGTTGTGGATTTATGTTTTCATGTCTCACTCCTCACACTCCTCCAGACAAGTGCCCCGCCACCCGTGTCCTGGCCTCCCAACTCAACCCCTCCAGCACTGTCATCAACCATCTCCTCCTGGGTCGTAAACCACGCGGACCCCCCTGGAGCTCCACGAGCACACCTCCAGGGGTGCAGCCTATATCTTTACCCCAGGCTCATGGCTCTCCATCCAGGCAACGCTGCAGCTCCAACAGCAGTGGATCTCCTGGGAGCTGTGGAGGAGGGGCGGGATCACCCTGGCGGGCTCACGTCCGCATTCATCGCAGGAACGTAGCGAGAGCCCGGGCACAGCTGGGGTTTGGAGATTCAGAAGAGAAGGATGGGGGGGATGAGGTAGAACGACCAGAGGAGGAGGAAAGCAGGAAGACAGAGGGAGATGATGAGAAGACGGAGGGGAATGAAGACGGGAGTGTCTCTGGTACCGGGTTAGAATGTGAGGAGGCTCCACCGGGTGTGGCAGAAGTGGGAGAGGTGGTGGTGCAACTGGGAGCTCTGGATCTAGAGGACGGGACAAACCTGAACTCCCCCGTCAAGGCCAACCCCCTCCCAGAGCCTGGGCCTCAAGACCCTCCTCTTCCTCGACCTTCATCTTCAGAGAAGGAGTCGGACTCTGGTTGTGATGGACAGCTTCCCTCCATCACTCCAGCCTCCTCCTGTGTCCCCTCGACTCCACCGTCCACTTCGAGTCCCTCCCCGGTTCCTACATCTGCCTCTGTTGGTCTGTCATGCTCTTCTTCCCCCTCGCCGCCCTCCACCCCGACCCAAACCTCCACACCCCCACCCTCCACATCAGCTAACGGTCTGCTCGCTACCCCGCCATCCTCCACCTTTTACAAAACCCCTTCCCCTTCCACGCCCTCGCTCTCCTCCGTCTGCTCATCTACCAGGTCTAACATCTCCTCCTCACCTTCCACGCCGGCGTTCTCGTCCACTGTTACTTCCACACCTAAACACCAGGTATTCTCCCCGTTCCCTTGCATAAAGCAGCCCAGGAAATCAGCGGCGGCCAGGAACCTGGGCCTTTACGGACCCACGTCCAGAACACCCATGGTAAATTTCCCCCAGCTGAGCCGCAACCTCAACCGTAGTAGCGCTGCCGGCACCACCGGGAGGCGGTAAAGAGCTCCACCACCACCACTGCTGCTGCTGCAAGATGGTACATGATATAAAATATCCAGTTACACCATGTTGCCTCCTGCATAATGAGCATTGACAGAAGGGTCAGGCGGAAAGTCACAAGCCAACACAGACACGAGCGACAGTCTAGCAAAGAAAACGTCCTTGTGATTTGTTTCATGTTTCAGTTGAGGGCATTAATGACTGCACGGTTGGGCGCACAGGAACAGCAGTGGATCCCAGAATCAAGCCCTTTATAGTGGCCTATGCAGGTGCTTCTTGGCCATCAAGGTTAATTTCCATATGTGTACACCTGAAGACTGGAATGTCCGCACGGACCACTGGAGAGAGGTGCAGAGATGGTAACAGCCTGTTATATCGCCCACTCCTAGCCCGTTAGCTTGTTCATGCTAGCACACTGCCAACAGTCCCTCTGGTGTCCACAACAAGGGTTTGATTTTCGTTGGAAACTTATATCCCATGAAGATAGTCCTTGTTCCCACATACATAACGTCCATTAATACACCGTGTGAAGTCTGAAGGAAACTTCTCTGATCTCCCACGTCTCGGTAACGTTCCCCCTCTCGTGTATTTCCGGTCTGCTATTTAGACATTGACACAAAAAGCAAGCTACGAGTGAGCTAACAGGCTGCTGCTGTCTGTCCAGCTGTCTCTGAGGGGCTCCACGCCACAGTTCATGCTAGGTGGCAAAAGTTACACAAAATTAGCCCGAGCCTACGTGGTGTATATATGACACTCATGGCACCATGCATAAAATACACACAACGAAAAAAACCAGAAGTAAGATGTGAACTCCATTGTACAGACTTGACAAACTTTCCTGACTGAAACATTCAGTTTTTCAGCTTCTGCGTCTCTTGAGTGGAGGTCTGTGTTCCCTGAGAGGACGGTTCTCCACGGACTGAAACACCAGGAGAACCCTCCATCATGAAGTACCGTTCTCCTATGAGGTTACACAATCGCCATCCAGTTGTTTCCACGCCACGTATTGAAACAAGACGTTGCTGATGAAGGTTCATAAAAAGAGGATCCAATCTTCAAACATTTGTCCTGACGCACTTAAAATGTTTCTAATTGTAAAATTGTTCCTTATGTGCGATTTTTTTTTCTTTTGTTAGCATCTTGACTGTTGAACACAAGGAATGTAACCACGATAAAAAAAAAAAAAAGTTTTGTTTTTGTGAGCGGGTGTGTGGCTGTTTGTGTTTATACCATCAGGTTTGTGGAGACTGAATGAAATATCCCAAAAAACCAAGGTTGTTACTGGAATTCATCGGTTGTTCTGAAGCTTTTAAGACAACATCTCAACGTGTTTGAGGAACATTTCAAGAGGAAGGATCATCCTTTTGCGTAGGTGAAAGCATAGTAATAGAACGTAACTGAAAAACCTGCACAAGCCCGCGCTCTACCCTCGATGGATCATCGAAAACACTGACTCAGGACCAGTCAGTGTTGATCTTAGTAAAAGCTTTAGTTCCTCTCATCTTGTGTGGTGATTCTTCCCATCACAACACAAAGTTCACCCCTTCACACACACACACCATGTAACTGTCTTTAATTTACATCTTAACCTTGTTTTTTGCCTCCAGTGGCTTCGTAACTGGTCGAGTTTATTTTCTAACCTTTTTTTTTGTACTGGAGATTGATGCACACTGGTGAAAAAAAGTATTGTTGCATTGTAAGTATGAATTTTGTTTGTAATTTTTTTGTGTGTGTGTGTGTGTGAGAAAGAACATCATCCGTGTTGTTTCCACACTATCCAGTACTGTTAAACCACCAGAATGATGATGTTGTATTGACGAGTGGTGAGACTGTCTGTGGGAAACGATACCAAATGTTCCTTGACCACCAGGAGGCGGTGCGGCGAGGCCACCGTCACCGTCCAAATAAAGAATAATGGATGAAGTGGAAGAGAGCCGAGTGTCTGTTCAGTTGATGATTTACACGGATCGGCCATAGCATTCCAGCCACCTGACTAACGTGTCCCTTTAGCAGCTTTGACCCTTTTCACACACAACACTTTTAACTTCAGCTGTCAGTGTGGTGGTATTTTGTTGCCTTATTATGGTATTAATACCATTATTATGGTATTAATACCATAATAATGGTATTAATACCATTATTATGGTCTGTACTCAACACACCTGTGAGACCTGAGGACTCCAGCATAAACTTGTTGACGGGCAACTTTTCACCATAAAGAATTCCTTTAAACAGTTTGAAACATTTTCCCAGCCGAGTGTGAAGTGGCAGGGATGGGAGTCAGCACCTCCAAGTCTGAGGCCGTGGTCCTCCGCTGGAAAAGGGTGGCCTGCCCACTCCGGGTCGGGGGGGTCCTGCCTCAGCTGGAGTTAAGTATCTCGGGGTCTTGATCACAAGTGAGGGTGGGATTGAGAGGCGGATTGGGGCGGCATCCGCAGAGATGTGGGTACTAAACCAGTCTGTTATGGTAAAGAGGGAGCTTAGCCAAAAGGCGAGGCTCTCGATTTAACGATCAATCTACGTTCCAAAACCTCACCTAAGGTCTTGAGCTCTGGGTGATGACCGAAAGAGCGAGATTGCGAAAACAAGCGGCTGAAATAAGTTTCCTCTGCAGGGAGGCTGGGCTCTCCCTTAGAGACAGGGTGAGAAGCTCAGTCATTCAGGAGGGACTCAGAGTAGAGCTGCTGCTCCTCCATGTAGAGGAGTCAGTGGAGGTGGTTCAGGCATCTGGTGCGGATGCCTCCCGCGGGAGGTGTTCCAGGCATGCCCAACCGGGAGGAGGCCTCGGGGCTGACCCAGGACACACTGGAGGAATTCTATTTCTCAGCTGGCCTGGGAACGCCTCGAGATTCCTGCCAAAAGAGCTGGTGGAAGTGGCTGGGGAGAGGACGGTCTGGGCTTCCTTGCTGAGGCTGCTGCCACCGCGACCCGGACCAACCGGATAAAGAGGACAATGAAGACGAATTCCTTAAAACTTGTACCAATGTTAAAACATCTTGGCTGTAGGTGTTAAAATGTTTTGGTGGCTGACAGACAAACAGAGTTGTTTTGTTTTTTTATTCAATTTTATGAACCACAAATGTGTGATTTGTAACCTGAGAAAACTTTTGGACACTAGAATTTTTTTTTTTTTTGGCCACGTTTTCTTAAAACATTTTTAGGAGTATAAATTGTTACATTAACCATCTTACAATGTATACATTTCCTACTATATATGCTTTAGGATATTTGATAACCTCCCCAAAATGGCGTGGTATTAATTACCTGTACTGTAGTTATTTTATGTATAAATTTAGTACCGACACACTATGCCAGTTGGGAAAAATGTTCTTCTGTGTTAAAGATGACCGTTACACATCAGAACCCCCTTTTAAGGACTGGAACATTTGATTACAAAAAATAACCACATTTTATTATACACAAATCCAAAAGACAAGACCATGAAAACCTACAGGAAAAAAAATCAAACTAGTACAAATTAAACATTCAATAAAAACTGCTGAGTAAGTTACAGTAAGAAAACACCTGTAAACGAAAACCATGTAACTTCCCTCGCTACACGTTACATCACATTATCTGAGTTTTTTACATTCATAGAAATACATTTGTAACGTCTGTAACCAACCAACCAACGTTTTACGGAATACGACAGGAAAAAAACAAACAAACACAAACAGGACAATTCTAATGTGACTTCAGGTAAATTCAGTTTTTACATGAGGAAAACTTCATAAGAGGTACCAAAGACAGTTTACACCCTAATTTTCTTCATACCCTGTGAAGCTCTAAGTAAAATAAATTACATGCATTTGACAATAACGGGGTTGACATTGAAGCCTCTAGCTGGCTAATCATCTGTGCGTAAACTGTCCATTTTTCTTCAGCGTTTTTGTTACGTGGCCTTTGGGACATTGATGTATAGTCACGGTTAAAGGTTTTAGAGCTCGGCCAGTCCTCCAGTTTTTATTGAACTTTAAGCAGTGAGGTTCCACGGAATATGCTGTCTGGTTAAAACCTTAATAATCATGGTTCTCTTAGAGTTGTAAAACGAGTGTGAAATTTCAATAAAAGCCAGAGAAATCGAGGTCGTTTCTTTGTTAAAAGAAGTCGATCGTGACAATTCCTTTTTCACAGTACATCCGTTAAGTCATCGAGTTCTGAGGACAGCTGAGTTTAGCTGCAACATTCGTGGTTTAAGTGCTGCGAATGGGAAGTCGTTGGTCAGGTGGTCAGCGAGCTGCGACGCGAGCCATCCCCGGGTTGATGAAGGAGAAGTTTCTGAACATCGTCTGGTCAACGCTGTTGATGAGAGTCCGGTCGGCGCACGACAGCCGCGGTTTCTCGTTGATAAACTCTTTATCAAAATTACTGCAGTCACTCGGCGATGTCTGCAAGGATGAGAACAGAAAACCTTGAAACAGACAACATGAACTTTGATACTGTGTGTGTACAAAAGGCTCTGGTTGGTTGTGTGTGTTCTGCTGTCACGGTTGCCCGTTGCAGCACTGTGGCCACGTGTCTAAGCGAGTCCTTGTTGACGTGCAGTTGTGCAGTCACGCGTCTGTGGCGCGGTCAGGTTCTCGAGCATGGTGCACCCGCAGTTACCGTGGACACCAGAGTTACTGCTCTGTTCATTCTCTGTAGCACCAAATCCTTGTTCAGAAGTGTGCATCTGTGAAAGCGATGGGTGCTGGTGTCTGGTGTTAAATGTTACTCAGAAAGTACTGTGCAGTACGACTCCATATCGCCAGTTGTTACGTTAGCATGCTAAGCTAGTGGTAGCAGCCATGATCGCTAGCATGCGATTAGTGTCATTTTGCTAGTGGGCAGACTCCCCTCTGTAATACTGTCTTGCAGACCCCCGTTAGCTGTTTTTACTCTGCACGCCTACTGGGGGTCCATTGATGGGTTCACGATTTATTTGGTTGCTCTTTGTGAGACGATGCTGTGTTAGCAGGCAGCTTCTCATGTGCGTACCTTTAGGCATGTACGTATTATTTTGTTGCCATGTGCTCATTACTTATCCCTTCCCTTTGTTTCAGAACCACACACACACACACACACACACACACACACACACACACACACACACACACACACACACACACACACACACACACACACACACCTCTGTATGCCCATAATAAATGCAGTGAAGGTCCCAGTACCCATTCTCATGTTCACTGATCCCTGATATCAATACCTGTGGTCACATCCAGTCAGTATCTCATACCGGGCTTCCTTCCTGCCCTGGACACTCTGACCTAGAAGCGGCGTCCTGGCCGGCACTCGCGATTGGGTGTAGTGAGAATTATGACAGCCTTCCTACCCTCTCCACCTTCGTTCCATCCATCCATCCACCAACCCTCCCCCACAATGTGTTTATCATGTGAAGAAAATTCTGAAATATTCAAGTACTTCACATTCAAGACAAATATTGAATGTGGAGGAGGAGCGAGGTGGTCGAGAATCACACAAGCATTAACTGAAGAATTAATAGGATATTTATGATAAAAAAATCACATATCTGTCTAAGAGGATATAATGATGAAATTATGATGTTACGCCTTTATTCAACATATCAACTGGAGCAGGAGGTGTAATCATCACTACGTGGAACCCGTGTTTTTTTTAAAAACTGATGTTACTTCATCACAAAATGTTTTTTTTTGAGACAACAGATTATAGAATGTTCCTCATCCTCAGCATGATGCTATTAAACATTCTGTCCGCGTAAACATTTAGCCTTATGGAATCATTTCAAAGTACTAACATCCTCGAAATATTGTTTTTTTGTTGTTGTTGTTGTTGGATTGAAACATTTTCTTTGACATAATTGAAACTTGTAGGTAATAAAGTTGTTAGCTTCCATGCTAACTCGCTCCAGTTTAGCTTATTGTGATACATCTACATCGAGTGTGTTGCAAATGAGCTTGGGTAGGTTTTGTGTATCTGATATAGTGTGTAGCCTCACCAAAGTTGGCCTGAAGGGCGGCGTCACCTGCCGTTGTTCTAGGGCGTTCCAGTCGGTGCTGCTGAAGAAACTGTGCTGCCTGATGTTTCCCTTCATTCCCAGTCGCTCTTCAGGTTCTCGTACAAACAGCTGCAGTAAAAACACACAGGAGCCAAAGTATCACATTAACATCATACGTACAGATGAAACTTTTTATAGCTGTACCATTAGATTATAAGAAGTAATCTTTAAAAAGGTCAAAGGTTCTGACCTTGATCAGGATGTCTTTGGTGTCTTTGGTCAGCCATCGAGGGTAAATCGGATTGTCAGTGCGTATGGACTGAAAAAGTTCCTCTTCATCTCGGCCGTGGAACGGAGACTGACCGATCAACATCTCGTACAGCAGAACTCCAAAAGACCACCAGTCCACCGAGCTGTTGTACTTCTGACCCAGCAGGATCTGTCGCATAGACATACTGTAAAAACTGGAGTTCTGTGTGACTCAAATCATAAATTCATGGCAGATTTTTTAGTCGTACTTCAATAAGAAGAAGGACTGCAGAGTGGGACTGAATTAACATGATTTTCTTTCCTCCAGTATCGCTGAATGTCTTCTGTTGACACTGACTTGTGCTTTTTTAATCACATCTTGCTTCTTCCTATTATTATCTTTTATAAACCATGTATTGATAGTCACCTAAAACCTACTGAGCGAATCATGGCATTCCTCAGGGTTCGATTCCGGATCCTGTACTTTTTGAACTTCAACATTCAACAAGCATAATAATCCATCTTCACTTCCAACCTCTTTGCCTCAAACTCAAGAGTATGAACTCACTTTTAAAAAACAAAAATTTAGAATTAACCCATCGGTTCTTGTTATCAGCCATGAGCAGCAGGAAATTTTCAGTTATCCTTTTAAAAATGCATCCATACAATGGGTTGGTCATGGATCTGCATCTCGTCTGACTCCGTGTTTTGATTTACCCTGAAGTCTAGAGTGTTTTATAATCATGAGTATGGGGTTCCATTGTGAGATAAAGGTCACCTCAGGGGCGATGTAGTCAGGAGTTCCACAGAAGGTGGAGGTCCGTGATTCGACCTGCATGTTCTCCTTACACATGCCAAAGTCTGCGATCTTTATATGGCCTTCAGAGTCCAACAACACGTTATCCAGCTTCAGATCCCTATGAGGGACAGAAGAAAGGAATAATGTGTGTGTTTTTATGCTTTTATGTTCAAATGGTGCATCTCATCTGCACTGAAACTCCACCTGTAAATTATTCCTTTGGAGTGCAGAAACTGAAGACCGCAAATGATCTCAGCTGCATAGAAGCTGCAGGAGGAAGAGATAAAATGAATGAGTTAATAAATAAATGAATAGTCAACTTCACATTCCTTCCTGCTTGTTGAATCACTCCTCTGGTCCTCAATCTAACCAGAGAATAAGAATCGAAGAGTTCACCCCAGCCTGATCCGTGGTCACTTCTTATTTTCAGCATCATCAACTCTAAAAAAACGGCATGAAAAAGCCAGATAAAACAAAGAATACGCAACAGTTCATAAAGTTCCTTGTCTTGCTGTCATATAACTTATGTGGCTTCCATTGAAGCCCTCAAAAAAATGACTTCTCACAATGGGCATTAAATCAGCATCGCCAGGTAAATCTATATTTCACAGTAGATGGAGTTTATGTATGTAACAAACTCCCTACACCGCTCGCACATCACATACTGAGCATGCTCTAAGGGCAGAGACATCTACTTCCTGTTAGCCCTCAGTTAATATCAATATCAAATGTTATCAATCATTCCCCGAGAGCTGTGGGACGCTCCATCCATCTCTTCCATCGTTTTGCAGCAGCAACAGTAACAGCAGAGAAACCTCTGATATCGCCGAGTGTCGACAGCTGCAGTAACTGTTGCTGCCAGGGGATGGAGTCCTGCCACCACACGCAATCAGTCACAAACATATCGTGGACACATACGTGGATCTGGGCAGGTCAAACTTGTGGCAGTTCTGGATGTGGAACATGAGATCCCCTCCGTTCAGATACTCCATGACGAAGAACAGGTTCTCCTGGACACAGAGACCCAGCGAGGTCAGTGGAGGGTTCTTCTGTGAACACCTGATACGGAGGCAAGAGCGCATGCTCACCTTGGTCTGGAAGGTGCAGTAGAGGTGTGTGAGGAAAGGGTTGTCCCAGGCTAACGAGAGGACCCTCCTCTCCACCATGGTGCACTCCACGTCATCGTCCATCAGGACCACATCTTTCTTCAGAGCCTTCACCGCAAAAAACTGCCCGCTCTTTTTCAACTCTGCCAGAAACACCTGGACACACAGAAAGTCTTTCTCAACCATGCAATCTTCTGTGCTCTTTTTCCAAAATCTCTTTTCCAAGACGGAGCATGAAAGGGTTTACTAAAAGCAGAGACACAAGCACACAAACAAAAGAAGAAATTAGTACCCTACGACCAGGTTTGAGGGATTCAGCGGTGGGAGCATTCAAAGACTGAGAGCAGAATCTGCAGAGTCGATGGATTTTAAGCGGAAAGAGGACTTGGTCTGTTTTCGAGGAACCGCTGCCTCTGGACAGTTTTTCTTGGCTTTTCCAACGTCTACCACTTGATAGTGAGGCAAAAACATGTTGGAGGGGTTTTTTGGAGTTAGAAAGCTGCCATCATCTCGGTCTTTGTACTCCAGGATGACTTGTGCTGTGTCTCACTTCCTGTCTTCGCCGTAGTTCAGCTTCATGTGTGAAACGTTGTGGCGTGTTTCTCAGTAGCCCTCTGAGGTGTTCCTTCCAAGAACAGCGGCAAAAACCCATTGTGTCACTGACATTTAGCCTTTTGGTTCCTGGTCATAAAAACTCATCAGTCTTACAGTTACAAGACAGTCTAAATTTAACATCACTTGCAAAGTCCTTATTTCATTTCCTTAATTTAGGGTGACGCACATGAATCACCATTTCTGTAAATGTGCTAGCGTTAGCCAGCTGGCTAACTTTCAACTTTGGTCCTTTCGTTTGAGGTTCTTTCTGGTGAAAACCACAGTGATTTGACGCGGAACTTCAAAGTTTGTCAAACAAATCAAACTTTTGACAGAGGCGTGCTAACGCTTTCCATCCACTCCCATTCACTGAGCTAAGCTAACAAGCGCGAGTCTCAGCTCCAGAACAGAGGAGCGAAGGGAATTCCTCAACAAGTTAAAACTGTCAGATTCACAAAAAGATACAGAAAAAGTGCTGTTGTTCTTTTAAGCTGTTGAACCTTTCCAAAGCTGCCCTTCCCGAGCATCTTGTGCAGGATGAAGTCATCAACAGTAAACTTGGATTGGTAATCCTTCCTCGGAACAGCATACAGAGGCTCTTCCTTGGAGGTCTCAGCGATGGGCGTGTCCAGGTCTGTTGGCCCCTCCCATGAAACCCCCTGCAACTCTGCAGGAGGAGTCAGACTTTCATAAGGAAACAGGAAGCAAATCCATGATGTTATGAAACTGCAGACATGAAAGGAGGGAGTTAATGAGAGCACCTTTGCTCGCCGTTCCTGCCCCTGCTGGTAAAGCGGTCACGGACTCTGCTGGAGCTTGGACCGCCCCTGGCTGGTCGATGCCGATGGGACCCTCTCGACTAATGATGTCAGTTTCTCTGGTGCTTCTGGCCTAAAGGTTAAAGGACCAATCAGGCTTCATACAGATTTGGGGTGAAATGACACTGTTTGAAGAAGTTTCACATTTAAGTTCTAGAAAATATCACAATTTGAGGTAAAAAAAAAAAAAAAGGAACCGCACACTGGGAGTTTTTTCTGTTTGGAAGTTCCTCTGGTACAACACATTCAAGACAAATGCCCCTGAGTGCGGTTTGATCTGTCACTCATTTTGCTGGCTATTTTCAAGATAAAACATATACCTTTCTTTTAAAAAGAAAAGGGTGATTCCTTGGCATTCAAAACAGCATTGACGCCATGTTGTCAGATTTAAATTTGCCGTTGGACTACAGGAGATATTCATCATGATATTCAAAATGGAGAAGCTGCATGCTGGTGGTTGCTTCCTCATTAACGTGGCACGGATTAACGTGGACCAGCGAAGCACCAGAGTGAAGACATCTTCAGGGTGGAAGTATTTTCCACCAGGAGTACTTGTAGTAGTAGTAGTAGTAGTAGTACTTGTGGTAGTCCGACCTGCTGTTTGCTCTCAATGATGGCCAGAGCTTCGGCCATCAGCTTCTGGTTGACTCCACACAGGTTGGCTACTTTCTTCTGGCATTTGTGGTGAACATTCATGCTGCATTCTACGCAAAGAAAAGGTGACGTCAGTGGACTGAAACATGCAATAACAATAAAAATGATCAAAATAATATTTGAAAATGCAATTTTGTATCTATGATGGCTCCATTATCAACATGCTGCTGGTTATGCACTGCATGTTTTCACAGGTTACGATCCAGAGATCCAAGAGATGCTGAGCCTTGTGTGTGTGTGTGTGTGTGTGTGTGTGTGTGTGTGTGTGTGTGTGTGTGTGTGTGTGTGTGTGTGTGTGTGTGTGTGTGTGTTAGTACAGAGGACATTCTTTCTTTGTTTGGGGGGGTTTAGGGGGGGTTTACATGCTTCTACGCCAACCCCAGCTGTAGACACCGAGACGTAATATTTTTCTGTCACCTTCTTCAAATTTGTCACAAATGTCCACTAGAACTCAAGAAGGAACTGTTTGGGCAGCCAAAGGTCAAAGGGTAAGGATTATCAAAATAAGATAATGGACGGTAATGAAATTAATGTGAGTTTCGAACTGTTAGCAGTCTTTTTTGGGGGGTGGGGGTAGAATCAACAACTTTGGTTGAGACACAAATTGTATTCCTGCGTAAATCTGAACGTTGCGATGGACTTGTATGTGAAAGTGCTGGCTGCAGTGAGTGAGAGATGTCTCACCCTCACATTTGAGCCCCTGCTTGACCAGCCCCCACAGGAGGGTCCCGCAGTGCTCACAGAAGGTGGGACCTTTGTAGTTGTAGACCTTGAACCTGTGGGGCATGTCGATCTTGAAGCGTTCCTTGTGGATCTGCGAGAAACCAAAACCAAAACAAAAGAACACTCTTCAATAAAGGAGGAAATCAGGACCAACAGCAGTACTAGTACCTCCTCTGTACAGCAGGTGGCAGGTGTGTACTTCTACTGTGTACCACAACATAAGCTTTAACGTTGGTTTCATTAAACTCAGAGGAAGAGGAAGTGAATAAGAGCGAGAAGATAAAAATGGATAATGGCACACAAATGTTTGATATGAGGTGGTGGAAGCTGAGCAGTATTTTTACTCAAGTATTGTAGCTAAAGAAAAATGTCAAGATACTTTACTGGAGTATTTATATTTCAGGGGACTCTGTGCTCCAACTCCACAAGTTGAACACTTCTGTAGTGTCAGCCGCATGGTTCGAAAACTTCCACACGTTTTCCAGCCACCTCAGATTTAAACGAGCCGCGTGAGAAAAATGAGAAAGAAAAAGAGAAAAGTCCTCCTGGGACCAACCCTCACCATCGTTTCTTTGCTGTTCACGGCCGAGCCGGTGCATTTGGCGATGACTTTGTCGATGCATTTTTTGTGGATGGCTGCGTTACACTCTACAAGACACACGGAGGATAACGGATGCGAAACAGTAACCTTCAAAGTTGAATCAGAGGAAAGTCATGTGACACTCACGTCTGCACTGGTAGCCCTGCTTGTTCAGACCCCTGCGGTGGAGAGAAACAGGTGAAATGACCCGTAATGACTGTTTGGTGACTGGAACATGGTGGCGGCGTACCAGACGAACTCTTTGCAGACGGAGCAGAAGGTGGGCTGAGGGAAGAACGTGGCGCTGAACTCGTGGCATTTGACCACATGAACTTTGGCCTGTTTGATGGCTCCACGCCGCTGGTGGAGAGCGAACAGACCCTCTCGCTCCCGCTCGGACTCAGAGTCTCCCTCGGTTTGACCTGTGGAGTCTGACGCACAAAATGATGCAAAATGCTGATGAGCAAAACTTTGAATGCCCCACCCCCTGGAAGCTGGTTTGGACTTCTTGGTATTTCAGCTCTCAGCACCGACGGAGTGAGAAGTTTGAGTGTGACGCCATTCATGATCTTTAAACAGGCAGGAGATTCTTTGCAGACACACTTAAGTTCCAATTATGTTGATGAGCTTTGCACCTCTGAACTCAAGCGCATCACCCCGCCAACGCCCCGCAATCTTCGGTGACCCAACAACACCCAGCTGGGATTCAAACCCAGAACCTCTCGGACCCTCAGTGAAAGACTAGAGGGCAGTCGGGGAACATCAACCTCCACTCGGGCGACACTCAGACAAACCCAACGTGCACGTGAGGCGATAAAGTGGGAAAATTCCAAAGGTCAAGGTCACCTCAAGTGGACGTGATGTCTCAGGGATGCGTTTAGGGAATTCTTTCAACGATAGAACAAACCGCCACTGGGACTCGAGGATGGCTCCCTTTAAGAAATGCTGGTTGTCAAAGGTCATTGTGACAAGCACCCGATTGGAGGGAATAAAAACCAGACTTGAACTGCAGTGAATCTGCATTTATAACAGAGCCTCAAGCACCGCTGACTAACTGAGACAGGCTCGCATTCAGTCAGAGCAGATTAACTCAACCTGGCACATTTAGGAGGGCTGTTGACGTTTCACACGTGTGTATGTGTGTGTGTGTGTGCGCGCGCGCGCCTGTGCGATTTAAGGAGGAAGTTTCAAAGTGTGCCCGTTGCTGTGCCACCTGTTGTTCCGAGCAGCTATTTCCTATTTGATGGATCTATTTATAAATCCTGAGAGTCAGTTGTTGATGTCAGGAAAGCAGCAGGGTGAAGGTTGCAACAAAGAGCCGTGGTACTGTGCGGACCAGCGAGAGGCCGAAGGTCAAACCTTCCCTTTTTTATTTTGAGAACGTTAATAAGGCTCAGAGGATCATGGCTCATTAAAACAAACAAGGCTGCCAATATTACAGGCGTCTGAAGCCAAAAACTGATCGTGGAAGCCACTTCGTAATCATATTCATCGTCTCTCTGAGGTGGATTTTCAACCAACAAGATAAACACAGGTTGCAGTTAAATGATCCGCTTGTTCATTAAACCCTCAGCTGAAGAGAGCAAACCAGCTCCTGGAGATGCACAAATGTGGAAAAGGAGAGGAGCCAAAACGCATCGCCAACTAGAAAGTATGAAAGAGGACATAAGTCAACCAAACCCGGCGTAAAAAAATGCAGTTTTTCATGACCCTAAACATATCTGACCCAGAACAGAAGGGTCTCTGGCTGGGTCATGCTGGCTGGCTATCGTCAGAGAATGACACTCCTCAGAGCAGGTGATGGTGCAGATGGGTTCACCTCCAACTCACCACTTTTCTCCAGATAATATCTGGCCTCCATCAGCAGGCGGCCCTGTGGCTTCAGGTCCAGCTGAGGCAGGGAAACACAGGAGAAAAATTTCAGGGTAGAAGTTGGGGGGGGGGGGGTCAAACAATAAGAGCCGCATTCAGCTGAGGATTCTGAGTGCAGCTCGAACACCGTGACTCTTTGAAGGTTCGTGTTCAGAGACACGGACATGAAACTCCTCTTTTCTGGTTCATTCTGTGGCCGCATTCTTCCTGAGGCTCAGAAATGAGGACAGGTTTGTTTCTGAATGAATTCAAACATTTGGTTTTCTAACCTAAAAGTCCATCTGGGCGTCGCTCGCCACCAACAGACAGCTGCACCAACTCACTAACCCAGATCTCCAGCTTGCCGTTCTCCTTCTTGCAGCGAGTCGCCAGCGAGTCCAGCGCCACCGTGGCCTCGGACTTCAGCTCGGCCGTCCGGTCCTTCACCATGACGTGCATGATGCGACCGCGGTGGACGTGGGCGTCAAACGTGCTGCTCCACGGCGGGTACATTGTGGGCTTCTTCTGCTTGTAGACCTGGCCTTTCTCTGCAGAGAGAAACAAGCCAGACGGGTGAGCGTAGGGACACGCGCGCATTAAATATTCAGGACAAAAACTGGGTTCTGCTCTCATGCGGTGTATTTATTTCTCACCAGCAGAAACAAAAATACCAGAGGCAAGAAAAGAAAAAAAGAGTCTCATCATTGGCGTTGACGTTTCCTCTGCAACAAACAGGAACTCGGATGAAACGAGAGCTCTCTCACGTCAGTACCTAGGAAAGTGGTGCATCAGCACATTTGACGTCTTCTTCTCAGAAAAGTGACGCGCGCTCGTTGAGACAAATTCAATATCTGAATTTATTCCTGACAAGTTTGGTCCGACATGTTTCAAAAACTGCAGCTCTGTAGGTTTATGGCCCTTAAAAACAAACAGTGTCCGGTCCTGAATTATTTCTGCTTGTAAACTGTCGTGAGTCGAGAGTTTTGTTGTTTGCTTTTATTTCTAACAACTGGAGAAGTGAAGAACATTTCAGCTTCGAATGCTTCCTGCTACCAACCAGCCAGGCGCTTCAGTCCAGTCCCCACACATCAGGTCGTGCCTGCAAATTTGAAATAATCGTGATTGGTTTCTGTTATTTGGGCTTTTTTCAAACATACAGCTGTAGGGGGCGCTGGGGAGCCCTCAGTTAAAAGTTCCAGCTGATGTTTGGAGCTCATTTTGCGACAATAACGGAACATAACGACAGAACAAAAAGTTGCTTGAGGTCATTTTACGCTGGTGGAACGACACCCTGTCCAGCAGTGAATTACAGCTGAAGATGAGGAAGTGCAGCTCACAACAAAACCGTGTTGTTAAACTCCCAGGTTCAGGAGAGAGGACATCAGTTGACTCGTTCTGTCGCCAGCTGATAGCAGATGTCAACATCTGCCCTAATATCTGCTGGAGTCTATTAATATGTTGGTGGGATGACAACATCTGGACAGCGAGGAGGGTTTCCTGCCAGCGGTGGCAAGTGACACCAGGATTTAATCTGGATAAATATGGTGAATGTGCGGCGTGTCACTGACGGGGGATCCGACGCTGAGGCGCAGCTGAAATCCGTCGAGTGTCTGAGTGACATCCGCCGTGAGTTGCAGGATGTTAAATATAACACGTGATTTCTGATCACATCACACGCCAAGAGAACAAAACCACTCCCTGCCTTCATAATTGACATCTGCTCATTTTTCCGTGTAATAATATCCCACGTATCCACTTGCATAACCGCCACAATAAAACCCAGTAAGCTTCCTCCTCCCTGAGCGAGCTTCACCGCCGGCTCGTCATCTGTCAGTCCAGCGGCGCTGCCAGCTGCCGTCCGGCCGATTAAAGCACCCGGAGAGGAGAACGTGTCCGGTTCTCCCAGACACACAAACGCTGCTCCAGACTGCGTCTTTGGAGACGTTTCCTGGCTGCAGAATGAGGAGCGACAGCATGTCACTTCCTGCGTTCTATGAAAAAGCAGCGACGTGGCATTTCGACGACTGCTTTCCTTCTTTGTTTTGTTCTGGAGGCATTTATGATCATGACGTTTCTGATGAGACCGTGACAACATCCACACACGTAACAAATGACTCAGTAGTCCACCATCACGGTGGTTTTTGTCCTGATTCCAGAAACTATTCCCACAAAGCTGCGTACACGGTGAAGGAAAATAAAGATTCCATTCACAATCCGGGAGACAAAAGGCAGAACCAAAGTTTGCTGCTTTGGTTTCTTCTAAACGACAACACATTGGGAGTCTTTACCGTCCCAGTTTCTACAGATGTGCATTAATGAGAGAGAAGAAAGCGACGATGAATGTGATTCCACTGCTTTGACCTGTTAAATCAGCGCTGAGGTTTGTCATTTCAGGAACTCTGATGACTTCTATGGCTTTTGAAACCTGAACAACATCAACTTCAAAATGCTAAACACAGAAAAAAAGGATAAACCACAACCAAATAAGCCGTTTACATGACGTGACTAAAAATAATAATACATTTTATTTATAAGGCGCCTTTCAAGGCACTCAAGGTCGCCGTACAAATAGAGCCGTGTTGCAGGGAAGTGCTGCACTCGTCGTCACTGCATGGTTCAAGTCAAACGTTTTCCAGTGTAAAAGCAAGCAAACCTCACTTTGTTGATAAAAGCTAGACAGTTTTCAAGCCACATTTGAGCTCCGAGGCCTTGACTCAGCAAGATGCGTGTGACAAGAGGAAGTTTAAAAGCAGGAGTTGACGCGCTGACAACAGAGCAGCTGTCAGTGACACGGGAGGGAGGGAAAACTCTACATTCACGCCGCTCGGACAGAAAAAGGAAACTGCAAAGTGTTTACAGTCATTTTAGACGACTGAATGTGGTGTTTCTGGAGGTGCGGTCGGTTACCAGGTAATCAGACTGAGACGTCATTTCAGAGGTGGAACACATGACCTGTTTGCTGTTTTGAACCGTTTAACTCCTCAGTGGCAACAGAAACATTCGCCTCTTACAAATAAGTTTCCAGTTTCAGTGGCAGCCGGTTGGAGCGGTTCAGCGTCGGCTCAGAAACATTTACTCCAGCTGCAGCGTGAACGGGTCGCACCCCGTGAAAGCGATCCAAAGATGTAATTTTCACTAAAATATCTGAACTAAATATGAGGGGCAATAAAATGTCACACTGAGAGGCGAGTCCTCCGTCTCCAGTCGGGCACTAATATCTGGGGCTGATGAGGAATCCTGAGGTCACACAAAAACAGAAATTTGCTGTGTATGAAAAATAGAAATGATGGATTTTGCGCTAAAATATTGATATGAAATATGAATCACTCAGCAGAGCTAACAAATACAGAAAGAAACCAACAAATTAAAAAAAAAAGGGCCCTGAAGGACTTCGGAGAGGACTTCAAACATGGAGAACCACACTGAAGAGCTTTTCCTCTGCAGGTGAAACCAGCCAGGAGGAGCAAAGACGTCTGATGGGGGCTGCAGACGCGGGAGGTGCAAGAGACTCTCACCCTCAGCTTTCGATTTCACAAACTCATGATGAGGAGGAGGCAGCAAGTTGTGATCGTTAACCCCCGAAGCGTGACAGCTCATGGCAGCGCCAGCTAACACCATCGTCCCACTTGAATCTTGTTCCAGCGAACTCAGGTTTAAAGAGGTGAACCCAAATCCATTCCACGACATCGTGCATGCACTGAGTCAGCGAACAGTGATGGACGCTCCTCCACAGAGGCGTTGTTCCCGTTCCCTGGCAGTCCTGTGGTTTACAGTAAAGGAAAAGACTCATCGTCTGTTTTTAGCTCCGTCCTGCACTCATCCTCAGCCGTGGTTAAACATAGCCAGATGCAGAGCTGAGATATCTGCTGTGAGTACATGATCATGCTGAGAAGTCAGCCACACTGGTGACGCTTGGCGGGAATCAACAACCGCGATTAAGACCTTACAAACCCACACAGCGGCTCCACAGTCCTGCTGCCGGGTGTAGGCTCTGACCTGAGACCGAGGCTGGATGATTCCGTCCGCTTGTCGGATCCGTTGGTTGACTTTGGTGTGTTTCTATGATTTCCTGACTCCTACGTGTTTCCTGCTGGGCTGAGAGCAGACTGGACGCCACAGTGACTCACTATCACCTCTCAAGCTACAAAGCAGCATGAAGGACGGCCATGAACGCGACAGCGAGTCACTGGAGTTCTCCGATTATATTTTGTAACTAACTGTAAGATTCTAGCCCAGATTTCAGCTTGCGGGGGAGGACGGAGGGACATGAGGACCAAACGCTGCCAAATCAGCTGATTCTGACCAACTGTCAGTGACAGCAGAGTCACAAACGTCAGAGATTTGGTTCAACAATCCTCTTCCACCAATAACGCACCTCCAAGGCAACAGCCGGGCGACAAATTAAAGGAAAAATCTGTCTTGATACACCAGATCTCGACCCAGTTAGGCGTCGGCGCTGTCCGCCACCTCTTCAATAGAATCTTAGTGCAAACGCTGAAGCTGTTCTAGTGGTTCTGCTCAGTTTAGGTTCCATTAGCCCGTCACTCACCTGTGTCGACGGCCTCCTTCATGTGGACAGCACAGTAGGGGTTCAGCACCTCTTCATGGTAGGCCAGACCCGGGTCGATCTCGAAGTTTGAGAAGCCAATCCGCAGGAACGGCGACATTTTACTCTCCGTGTTCGGTGCAAATCAAAAACCCTGAGATGACGCCTCTTGGAGGCTTCGACGTCAACCGCCTTTCCTCCACGAGTCGAGCGCCCTTTTCCCTCCAGAGGAAGGATGGGCTGGTGGCATGAGAAGAAGAGGGGGAGGAGGTGGTGGTTTGCCCTTTAAACAGCCTGAGGGAGGAAGAGAGGGAGTGTAGAAAGAGAGACATGTCATCATGAGTGAGAGAGAGCGGCTGTGCTAAAGCACCTGCTGACGGTCACAGCCGGGTTTAGAACTGGATCAACAAGTCTGTGTTTGAGGAGCCAGCTGGTGCTTGAACAGAACCCCCAAAATAAGAGACAATGAAATACCTGCAGGTTGACACCAGCTGGCAGGAGCGCCCCGTCAAAATAAAACAAGGCGAAGAAAAACTCTTCTGCTGCAGCTCGTTTCATTTCAGTCTTGGGCGGATGTGATATTTGAGGACTGCAGGGGAGACGTGTGTGTGTGTGTGTGTGTGTGAGTGTGTGTGTGTGGGAGGTGACTATTAATAGAAGCGAAATCCTAAACGTAGATCATGTAGGAGTAAATGACCGCTGGTGCCTGATCCCACCACGCTCACCCTCAAGGGTCACACCCAGGCAGCCCTCGCCCGCCTTCCTGGAGACCCCGACTCTCCGCTGTCATGAGATCAGCGACTCATCGGAAACAGTGTCTGATCTTGCTGTTGCCTGAGAGGGGAAGCAGCATTCTGATGGCTGCGGAAAGATTCTGTGGTATCCAAAAGTAGAGGGATACCTGAAGAGAATGTTCCCATTCTATCGAGCTGCTGGCTCACTTTGAGTTTACTGAAGAATTTTAAGGCCAAGCGAGACATTTTTTGACAGGCTTTTTTTTTATTATTCAATTAAAAAGAAATTGTTGAAATTTGACAATGATTGATTCCCATAGCTCTCATAAGTTTAACTTTTTCTCAGAATCGTGGCATTCGCCTCGGAATACCTCTGTCTGATTTGCGACTGTCAGAATGAAGTCGAAAATTCTTGCGATAAAACCAGATTGTTGAGTTTAAAGTCGGAATTCAGTTAAATATTTTCTGTTTTTACAAAAACCAAAATCCCAACGACAACGTGAATGATTCCGGTCACTGTCCTCTTCCATCAGACTGAAAGGCCATATTCTACTGACAGTTACATATTTGATACGTTTTGCATTGCAGCTGTTGAGATGTTGTTATTTTGTCATTCAGCTTTAGGGGTTAAATGGCTGTCACTTTAAAGACAATACCTCAACGAAGCCTGGACATCTTGAAGGAATTTCTTCAAATTTGTCACCGACGTAGGACCGAGAAGAATTAGGTTGTCAAAGGTCAAAGGTCAAGATCAGGACCGCCTCCCGTCAGGAGGGCATACTACAAAAACACAACGTGCTGCTTCTCGCCAGAAATATTTTGGAATCCTCTCCAGTCCTGACGGAGCTCACGCTACCGCAGCAGCTGCGCTAGCCTCTACCGGAGCCGCCTTTGTTCATTTTTTAGCAAACTAAGCCCCGCCCCTTTCTCCACCAGGGTGGTTCCCGCCACCAAAAGTGAAACCTGAGATTACCATTGTGTGAAGATCAATCACCACGTACCAATATTCCCCCATTTCATCTCTTAATCTCATCATCAGCATATAAATGTGCACGTGTGGGCGCGCTGATAATAATCCAGACACGATGAGCCCTTTACCCTGCAGAGCTGCAGCTTCGTGCGCTGCAAAGCCTGCTGCAGGACTACAACTTCCTGTCCCCGCCTTACATCGATGTAACCGCATTTCCTCTCTCTCTCTCTCTCTCTCCCTGAGCATTCTTAATTTTCCTTTAGAAGCTTCAGAGGTGGGAGCCTCACACAAGAGGCTGCAAACACCATCGAACACCAAACACGGCCACACTGAACTTTATAACAAAAACAAAAGACGACAAATTAAAGGAGCGACGTTAGAAGCCGGTGAAACGAAATAAACCCAGGCGTGTTTCTGTCCCTCTGCTGGGTAAAAACCTGTCGGATTCAGTTCAGAATCTGATTTATGGTCACTTCCACAATTCGTGGTAGCAAAGCACGGCTGGACGCGGGTCAGCGGGGACGTCACACCTCATTGAAGACAACATCAGAGACGCTGAGTTAGCAGACAGAACGCTGTGATGAGGGGAAGTTCCGAAGGAGTGCTGCTGGCCAACTGATGTCACGGGCCACGGCGTGCACGCACGTTCTCAACGTGACGCGTTCGTTCAAATGAATGAAAGCAAAATTCTATCAATAAAACAGAGCAAAAAGGAAAAGGAAAATATTTTAAAAACGATTCAAATTAAACTAAAATTCTAAAGAAAAAAACAGAAAAAAGTTAAAGTAAAAACTGTAAAATCAAGATAAAATGTGATAATAGCATGAAATTAAGGCCTACTTTATCCCTCCATTAGCAAAAATAAGTAACTGATAGGGAAAAAAGAAACAAAAAACAGTAAAAGCACCACAACTCATCAATCCTCCCCCTGAGAGTCTCACCATCAGGGGCTCTGTGAGCCTCCAGCTGATCGCCGCGTTCGTACGTGACGCCGACGTGGCTGACTAGCCTGTTTAAACCACCTACCTGAGTACTTCCCATCTGTTACTAGTACCAGTAACCGCAGCGGGAGGTGCTCTGTGTGGCAGTAACACCCTGATGCACTTGAACACAACACACTGGTGACTTGTTGGACTGGTGTCAGCGGTGAAGGTGCAGGCTTCCCTTCTGTTTGTGGAAACTGACGCAGACTCATTTTATTTTCAGTTGGGCTCAAACTGCTGTAAACACACCCACACACACACACCCACACACACACACTGGGTCACCTGGGACAAGTTCACCTGAGGTCGGTGAAAAACCTCCTCAGTTTGGTTCAACCACAGGATTGTTTGCTGCAGTCCCAACCCTTCGTTTGATGTCCACTCGCCGCTTGTTTTCTTTTGTCCCATTTGACCGCAGTTCTTCTGTTCTTCTCTTAATCTATTGCTTTTAATCTGCAGAACCTCGAGGCTCTTTGTGTTTTACTCCTGATGCGTTTCTGCGCTCTTAATCTCTTAATTCTGATGTATGTTTATGCTTTTAATCTCTTATCTTTTCATGTCTCCACGCTCTCAGTCGCGTCGTTAATCTCTCATTTGGAAGTGCATCTCTGCCTTTCATCTCTGGCTTTTTAATGTGTTTCTCCTCTCCTGTAAACTCTGAGCGGCCTCTCGTTCCGGATCAGGCTCAGGCACGAACCCGCCGTGACCTGATGTCGTATGTAATCTAACATGACGCTAAACCGCATCTTGAATAACACTGAAAAGAAAAGATGTTGTACAACTTGGCGGTGATGTAATGACAAGTGTCAGGCAGCGGTGATGGAATTATAATGGGATTATATTCTGTATGCCGTCTTTCTTAAGCGAACACTCGCTGTAAGTGGATTTAAACGGGTCGAACACAGGGTCATTGTTAGGTTTGGAAACCTTTGAAGGTTATTTTGAACTAAAAAGCAGCAGAAATGCTAATTCAGCAGCTAATGGAGAGGTTTTCACACCCAGGGGGAAATAAAAGAGGAGGATGGGTCACATGACTGGCGTTTCCACCACCCGCGGGAGCACAAATGCCACCCGACCATCCACAAACACACACATGAAAGACCAGGAAGGTCAGGTCCCCGTGTGCCAACGCCAGAGACATTTCACCAGCTTTCATGAGGTCAACCGAGACCCCCACCTGGCCTCCCCTGCCCCACCCCGGACCCTCTGTTCCAAATGCCATCAAAGCTCAGCAGCGTTTTTGAAGAATCTAGGAGAGGGCGGCGGCAGCGGCTATTGACCGGAGGCCGACATGCGTGACAGACGCCTTTGACCCTGACATGAGCCCAGGTGCTCCGAAAGTGGAACCTTGTTCACAACCCGGCAGATGCTTGACTCTCCGCCGCCTGCAGCCACGCCGCCTGCAGCCACGCCGCCTGCTGCCACGACGAGGAAAGAAGAGATTTCTACGTCGTCTCCCTCATCCAACAGGGTTGTTTTGGTTTTTTTGTAAATGAACAAACAAAGGAAATGAAACAAAATCTTCTTTTCCTTTTTCCACCTCTGGATTTCGTCCATTTTTTTCTTCTTTGGACTCACGTTGTTGCTGCAGCCAAAGACAAACCTGACAGTCCCGCAGGATTGTGGGTAAAATCACACACGCGACGAGCATCAGTGGCTCCAGGCGCGTTGTCAGACCAGAGCGTTGGTATGATATCATCTGATCTATGACAGTGACATTACTGAAACCACAGACACCCCCCCCCCCCCACTGTAAACAACAAAAGAACCTTGAATGGCCGTTTGCAGCCCAGCAAAGGGCCCAGCCCCCCTACCCCCACCTCCACCCCCAGGGTGCAGCCACCCTGAGTCCATGCAGTAAAACTGGGTTTTCATTACCATGTGTGATCTCGTAGGCGACAACTGAACAAAAACACAGGGTCCATGTACAGAATGACGCTTGATCCCACTAAAACACTCAGAACTCGCTTCACGGTCCTTCTTCTCAAGTGAATTGTGACGCACAAAGAAGTACTTGTCTTACAGTTAAGTCTTAATCAATGCTTTAAACACACCTGAGGCGTCCAGGTGTACAAGTTCTTCGTGCGTTCGACGTAAATCCTGCGTTCAGTAACATTCAAGTCATGACATCACTCGTCAAATTCGGTTGCATCCATCCTTTCATTTCGTACTCGTTAAGTAGGTTTAGCGTATTATTTTGGATGCAGTACTAGTATTGGAGTATTTGGTTATTTTGGAGTTCACTCTGTCACTCAGTTCCTGGTCCTCCTCAGGATGCTCAGGACGGCCTGGATTCTTGTTTTACACTTCAGCGCCAAGAGTCACGACTTGTAACCCCAACACGAGAGACGCTTTAATACAAAAAAGGAAAATTATTGGAACCTCTAGTGACTCACGTCAAGGATTCACACACACACACACACACACACACACACACACACACACACACACACACACACACACACACACACACACACACACACGTTTAACAGTTTCAGAGCTATTACAGTTCTCCACGGTGTGTTTATTCAACAACTTCTGAACGAGCCTGAAGGCAGCGGTGCTGAAGGCGACGGCAGGTGGACTCACCTGGAGGAGACGGGAGACCCTCAGTGCCCGCAGACAGGAGCCGATCTCAGCCGGAGACTGCGACGGACCGCAGGAGCCTACTTTAACTGTTACAGCGAGGCGTTCATGACAGTCGGATTTTCAACTATCCTGAGAGAAGGAGGCACATAACTGGCGCGTTAGTGCTGAACTGACATGTTTACTGAAGTAATCGTGTACAAGCTTAGTCCAGTCAATGAGTAGTTTAATCAAAATATGACTGGGTAAAAGTATTTGATGTAAGAAAAAAAATAAGTTCCATGGAGATAAATGGAGATTTTCACGTGTTCTCAAGTGTTGGTACAATGACAGGTTTCACATCAGGAGACAAAAGTAGAGGCGACAGAACAAAAAAACAGCCAAAAGAAAGTTTAACACTGTTGTACATTTACTCAGTCACGCCTGAAATCGTTCAAACCTGACTTCAAGTGACTTTTATTCACCCAGCAAGTTTTTTCTTGATTGGAAACGAGACAGGCGTCTCCCAGGGGACAGTAAGACGACGTGCAAGAGGCGTCATTGTGGAAAAAAAAATTCTCAGCTTTTATTGACATTTGAACAAACAGCGGCATGTCCAAAATTATTCAGAGACTTCTCAATAATCAATAGAGACGCCTTTATTGGCCGTTCGAGCCGTCAAACGCTTCCTGTAATTGCGTGTCTCCACTGGTATTTTTTCCCATTCATCTCTAGCGATGAGCTCCGGCTCTTGCAGGTTGGAGGGCCTCCTCGCCATCACCCTGACCTTCAGCTCCCTCCACAGATTCCAGTCAGTCAGGACTCTGGCTGGGCCGCTGCAAAACCTTCATATTCTTGCCCGCTAACCATTTCTGCACCACTTCTTCTGTTTTTTGCGTGGTGGTGGTGCTGAAATGTCCACTGGCGCCCGAGGCCGAGTTTGTCTGCAGACACCTGGATGTTGTTGTTGAGAATCTTGATGTACTGCTCATTTTTCATGGTCAAGCTTTAGGTTCCCACCGCCATGTTTGACAGTGGGGACGTGTCCTTCGGGTTGAAGGCGCCTCCTTTTTTACGCCAAATGAAGGACGTATCATGGCAGCCAAACAAGTCCATTTTTGCTTCATCCGACCGTACAACAGAAGACCAGAAGTCTTCTTCTTTGTCCAGATGAGCTTTTGCAAAGGCCAAGCGGGCTTTTGTGTGCCTCCTCTGGAGAAGTGGCGTCCTCCTCAGTCTGCGTCCGTGGAACCCAGCGGTGCGAAGCGTCCCCGTTGGACTCTCTGCCTTGAGACGCTGCCACCAGCAGAGCCCAGATTCGCCAGGGTCGCCCCGGGTGGTGATCCTTGGATTCTTTTCCACCTCTGTCACTGTCCTCCTGGCCAGCACAGCTGTCACGTTTGGCGGAACATCTTGTATTTTTTAATAAAACTTTGCACTGTAGCCACAGGAACCTGAGAACATTCAGATCGGGCCTCATAGCATTAGAACAGCTCGGACTGCTTGGAATTTGGATTTTCCCATGGAATGTGACAGTTTGCAAAGTCTATGAGTAATTTTGGACCGCTGTTTGTTCAAATGTGAATAAAAACTGAGAAATCTTTTTTTTCCCCCTCATTGGCGCCTCTTGAACACCGTCTTATGATCTTCTGGGCGACGCCTGCTTCATTTCCAATAAAAAAAAACCTTGATGGTTGAAAAATAAGTAACTTTAAGACAAAATTTTCTGGGGGGGGGGTGAGTAATTTAACCCTAACCCTTAATAAACAGCAGGATTGTGATGATGTAATTCTTTTAACAGAAAAATAAATATAAAGGTGTCAAGCTGTCCATCAAATAGGAGGCAAAACGATTGAAAGTGAATAAAGCGTATTTAAAATAGGTCTGAAGCTCTTGAATAACGACATGTTTTTTTGTAAGAAATCTGATTGTAATGGTTCGAAGAAAAACAAGGTCTGCTGACTTACTCACTAATTAACTAATTATTGTAGGAGTACTCGGACACGTAGTTCAGCCATTTACTTCACAACTAAACACTTTGTACGTTCTTTGTATGTATGGAACAAAGCCAAAAGTGGGTTATGATGAAGTTTAAAAAAAGAATATAAAATCATGAAGGCTTTCCCAGTTGTGGAATTCTGGACTGGGATTGATACCAGCGTTTATGGTATTGATACCAGCGTTTATGGTATTGATGTCAGTGTTTATGGTATTGATACCAGCGTTTATGGTATTGATACCAGCGTTTATGGTATTGATGTCAGTGTTTATGGTATTGATACCAGCGTTTATGGTATTGATACCAGCGTTTATGGTATTGATGTCAGCGTTTATGGTATTGATGTCAGCGTTTATGGTATTGATACCAGGGTTTATGGTACTGATACTAGCGTTTATGGTACTGATACCAGCGTTTATGGTACTGATACCAGCGTTAATGGTATTGATACCAGCGTTTATGGGATTGATACCAGCGTTAATGGTATTGATACCAGCGTTTATGGGATTGATACCAGCGTTAATGGTACTGATACCAGCGTTAATGGTATTGATACCAGCGTTTATGGTATTGATACCAGCGTTTATGGGACTGATACCAGCGTTAATGGTATTGATACCAGCGTTTATGGTATTGATACCAGCGTTTATGGTACTGATACCAGCGTTTATGGTATTGATGCCAGCGTTTATGTTATTGATACCAGCGTTTATGGTATTGATGTCAGCGTTTATGGTATTGATACCAGCGTTTATGGTACTGATACTAGCGTTTATGGTACTGATACCAGCGTTTATGGTACTGATACCAGCGTTAATGGTATTGATACCAGCGTTTATGGTATTGATGTCAGCGTTTATGGTATTGATACCAGCGTTTATGGTATTGATACCAGCGTTTATGTAATTGATAATAGCATTTATGGTATTGATACCAGCATTTATGGTATTGACATCCGTGTTTATTGTATTGATACCAGTGGTCATGGAATTAATACCAGCATTTATGGTATTGACATCAGTGTTCATGGTATTGATACCAGCGTTTATGGTATTGATACCAGCGTTTATGGTATTGACATCAGCGTTTATGGTATTGATACCAGCATTTATGGTATTGACATCAGTGTTCATGGTATTGATACCAGCGTTTATGGTATTGATACTAGCGTTTATGGTATTGACATCAGTGTTCATGGTATTGATACCAGCGTTTATGGTATTGACATCAGTGTTCATGGTATTGATACCAGCGTTTATGGTATTGATACCAGCGTTTATGGTACTGATACTAGCGTTTATGGTATTGACATCAGTGTTCATGGTATTGATACCAGCGTTTATGGTATTGACGTCAGCGTTTATGGTATTGATACCAACGTTTATGGTATTGATACCAGCGTTTATGGTATTGATACCAGCGTTTATGGTACTGATACTAGCGTTTATGGTATTGATACCAGCGTTTATGGTACTGATACTAGCGTTTATGGTATTGACATCAGTGTTCATGGTATTGATACCAGCGTTTATGGTATTGACATCAGTGTTCATGGTATTGATACCAGCGTTTATGGTACTGATACTAGCATTTATGGTATTGATACCAGCGTTTATGGGATTGATGCCAGCGTTTATGGTATTGATACTAGCTTTTATTGTACTGATACCAGCGTTTGTGGTATTGATACCAGCGTTTATGGTATTGACACCAGTGTTTAAAATGATCAGTTTGCCAATAACCTGTATTGATTCTGACAGTGGTTTTTCATTTGAAGCTCTTTTTGTTTGTCGTCATTCCCCCTGTGGTACCAGGGATGTTTGCAAGCATCACATGACCGGAACCCCTCGGTGCATCCCTATTAATCAAAACTGCGCTTGCAGGAAAAAAGCCACTGCAGCTTCACCTGCTTTTGGACGCTTAGTCATGTGACACTTTACCTTCGTCTAAGTTTTGATGTTTAATCAGCCGATCTACTGAAGGGAAAAAAAACAACAAAAACAAAAAACATCATTATGAACACGCACATCATCACATGGACGGTAAGAAACAAAAGTAACTGAGCTGACAGAAGACCTCGGCGTCAGGAAAGATGGCGACGTTTCTAGAAAGAAGGATTTCCAGGTATGTTCAGCAGATTCCTGCATAAATGTTGAGAAAATGTTTCAAAGAAATGTTTAAAAATGAGCAAAATCGTCTACCGTTGACCTCCTTTTCTCTTGTTGTGAGAAAAAAAATAAGATTAAAGAAGTTCTAAACTCGGAGATTCCCTACAGTGGTGAAGAAAAATGACCAGGTTACTGAGTGCATGGCAGGAACCGTCCACCAGGAGGCGCCAGTGGTCATGTAATGGTGTTTGCAACATGCAGGAAAATCCATTTAGGTGGATGATGATGCACAAAGTAAATATTTGACTTGATGAAGATCACATTTTCCAAATCCGAAACCAGGAAAGTTTAAAAATCAAAGCAATAAAGAGTGGAAATTATCTTGAGCCCTATTAATGGTCTGGACCTGGTTTTCTAAGTATCTACTCATCCCTCCCTAAATCCCCCGATCTATCCATTTATCCATCCATCCACCCGGCCTGGAGGCGTGAGGGAGCCAATCACAGCACAGAAATACAGTCGCCTTTAAAAAATACAGAATCTTATGACCTTTTGCGTGACACGAGTATCATTTAGCCTCCTGTATCATGTAATACTTGTGTACAATTTATCAGAACATGTTTGAATTTGTGCCACAGTATTTGGTAACTGACTGTGTAGATTTAGACAGGAAGTGTTGGGAAAGAGAGGCATGAACCAAAGGTCAGCAGCTGGAGTCAAACACTGCACGATTGCAGTTTGGAACTCAAACATTGAATGTCCCAGAGTTCTTTATCTATTGGAAAAAAGAAAAAAAAAAGGAAAGAAGAAAAAAGGAGCTGTACTGTTCCAGTGCAGCCTTTCCTGCACGGCGCTTTATGCTTTTCTCTTGTCCTCTTTTGTCATTTCCTGCGCTTTCACATGTTACTGCTCTGTTGTTTATCCCTCATGTTCTTTCCTGTAGATGCGTCTGTGCAGGACCCTGCAACAACAAGGGAATCCAGCCTGTAAATAAAACATAATAGGCAGGAAGACACGGTTGAAGGTGGAACACAAGACATGGAGTCAGATAGTAAAGTAGCAACAAAAAAAAGAAGCTACGCCTGAATGTCACAATGGGACACATTAAAAACTGAAATTGGAACATTGACAAATAAACTGCTTCATGTTCCAACTGAGAACATTCTGTCAAATCAGTCATTTTCATTATTGTGCCACAGAAAAATGTCTCTCTGCAGTTCTAAATTGTGCCAAAGATCATCAGCTTGTCTAGTTTGCTAGGGACTGATGCAAGCTCTGCTCGCTAATGTTAGCTGCTTGAGCAAATGTATGCTTATATTAGCTCTTCAGGCTAGTCGAGCCTAATGGTTTCTGTCTGAGCTAGTCCAAGCTAATGCTAGCTCTCCTAGCAAATGTTAGCTGTTTGAGCTATTGTATGCTTATGTCAGCTCTCCTAGCAATTCTTGGATAACGGTAGCCCTCTCAGCTAGCCTAGGCTAATGTTCGCACTCCTAACTACCACCAGTGCTCTGAGCTAGTTTGCCCGTGCACCAGCAAATGAGCAAACCGACGCTCTTCGTCAGTCTGAAGTGGCCAGAAAGATTCATGTAGAGGTGAATTTACAGTAAATTATGAAGTCACTGAAGAACAGGAACAAATCTCCACTCATTCTCAGGAGGCAAACACAGCCGTATTGGAAAATATATATTTTGAGGCATGAAACTCATTCCTTTACTCTTCAGTCAGATGTAGCCGGTGATATCTGTGTTTTATCATGGCTGTTGAACGTTTTTGCAAGATTCCTCAGAATCCGCTGGTCAAGCATCACTTTAGCACCATTAACCATTTATTTAGCGTCTTTGCCGCGGCGACTAACATGTAAGTAACACTTTAAACCTGCCTCCAGTTTTTCAGTCCATCTTTTGTTAATGAGCTGTGCAGTTCAGCATGAACGCCATTCGTAAATAATGACTAAATGAGCTGACTGATGGTTAGATAAGCTTCAGCTCACTGGTGCCAGTGTACACTTATTGAAAAGTATCACCAGGAGAAAACACACTCGGAGGAGGCGAGAGTAAAAAAAAAGAAAGAAAGAAAGCCTCTCGTCCTCACTCTCACGTCGGTTTATGATATTTGAATATTTCCAAGGCAATATTTTTCTGAGGAATCACTCTGCATTTGAGTCTAAGAGAAAGATTATAGGCAGAGGGAGAGGGCCTATAATAGTAGGACGTTATTCTTTTGTAAACCGCTGCAATACAAGACTGGAGAACAGAGCCTTTTTACACACGTTTCCATGGAAACCAGCCCAGCAGCCAACCAGCTGCTGCGATAACCCCCCTCTCCGTTTCCCCGGCTATCCCTCACACACACACACACACACACACACACACCCTCCACTACACATTCATATTGCATACCAGCACATGGATTATTATAAGCTGTTGAGTGTTTCTTTACAGTGAAAAGGACGAAGCCTACAGATAAAAAAAAAAAAACTACTACTAAAAAAAAAAAAGACACGTTTTCTTCCTGGTATTTTGGCGTAAAGCTGCCATGTCGGACTGATGCAGAGCAGAGACAGGAAATAAAATCACCCTGATACTCAGTGAGGGATATTTCAAAGGGAGGTGACATATTTGAAGCGTTGGTTGTTGTTTTTTTGTAATAGTTAGAATAAATCACTTTTTATGACCAAACGAGGGGAAAAAACAACAACAACAACAACAACAGCAACACACATTCATGACTGCATGTACACATGTGCACACAAATAGAGCATGATAATTGCAATGCCTTGCGTTAAACATGGCGGCAGGGCGGGGGGGTGTAGCTAGCGGTGGCAACAGAAAACAAAAATTAGAAGCAGACAAAAGATAAATAAAAGGATTTAAAATAGAATAAATCCCACCTGCTTCATATTGTGTTTATTGTGGGTGGTTTTCACTTCTACAGCCTTGTTCTGAAGTCCAAACTGAGCAAAAAATAAGTTGGATTTGCGCGTTTCTGGCGCCCGACTGCTTTTTTGGGAATCGCTTAAATGCAGACGACTCGTTTCTTGTGCGAGAACGACGGCTGAGGATTTGCTTGCACCAGAGAACAGAGCCACAAAGCAACATCAGGAGGAAACGGCGGCCGCTTCAAGAACGGGGAGAACACGCTCATTCAAATACGGTTCACCTCAAACACCAAACAAATGCAGAAAACTTTCAACCAAATGATGGACACTTCTGTCCTTTTGGAGCATAAACGAGAAATTGTTGAGCCTATTATCTCGTGCCGGGATCGTCGGTTCCGTGGTGAAGACAGAACAGACAAAGCAAGTAGAACCTGTTTGAGGTAGAACCCCTCAGAGGCTCCAGAACTTCCCTGGTGTTCCGGATCATCCAGCAGCCGTTCTGTGCGCCCAGGAGTCGCCTGAGACTCTCTGGTGGTTTTGAATTTCTCTGAGGAGGCGGTGAGAGTGTTTGGTGTTCTCATTGACCTTCCAGAGTCGGACCCCCTAGTTAACCCCCCCACCCCAACCCCCACCACCATCAACAAGAGCGTGGTCTCCTATTACCGACAGCCCTGCCCCTCAGGACCAAACACACACACACACACACACACGCACCATATCACCATTCCTATCTTGTTCTCAGTGGTGTTTGACCTCTGAGGGGTCAAGGTAAGGTGTCTTTATCTCAGGACGTGCGATCGAACCAACTTTATTGATACCCAGAGGGGAAACAAACATCTACCCTCCGGTTTAGGATGCAAACGCTTCACGCCAGCTGGGGAACGCGTCAGAACCGCGACAGGAGACGTTCTCCGACTGATGCGAAAAACAGACATTTAGTTCATTTGACCAATTAGTGGCAGAGTCACACCTCCTGACCACACTTGAATTAAACTTTGGGAAAGATTAATATCTCGTGGCAACAAATGAACCAAACTGCAGAAGCAAGTTTCATGTTGGGATAAACGTCCCAAGGCCACCAAGGAAACTACGGTTGGGAAGAAGTTCTATCTTGTTGCTTCAAATTGATAAAAGGGGGGGGGGGGGGCAGAAGGTTTATTGTGTTGTCCTAAATTTCACCAACTGTAGGCTGACGTCCTGTCTATATTTCTATCCATGGTCTCTCTTGGGTTTTGTAGTTAACTGGGATGCAGACAAACTTTGTATTGATATTAACTCAGAATCCATAAAACCTGTGAGCTTGTTTCCAGCTTCAAAGCGGCTTTGTGTTTTTGAGCTCATGACGCCCGCAGGAACTCACTCTCTGGATTTCTTTCTCTCTTTTTTTTTCTTCCTATTTTCTTCACACATGAAGTTTCTTTCTTCCAAGTCTTACTGGAGTTTTTCCCTCTTTTGTCTCTTGCTGAGATAAAGGTGTTAATAACAGATAAAACCCAGCAGAGACACGGGAGCTCTTTAATAGATCGAGCTGCCAAATTAGAATATGAAGCTTTTTTTAGCTTGTCAAATTATTCAATGTGAATTTCCATGTAGGCAAAGACTGTTGGCCAACGCCTAATTATAATTCCCCCACCCTCCAAAAAAAAAAAAAAACCAAACCCCAACACACACACACAAAACTCTCTCCCCTGCCGCCCACCCGCAGCACTCAAACACTCTTCTATCTTCCCACTCCGTCCTGTTGTCTCTGCTCTCTCTTTTCAAAGCCTCAATTTATTTCCATTTTAATCATTTCATCCATTCCCCCAATGATAACATCAATGAATGCATTACCTTAGGAGAGAGAGACGAGGGGAGCAGAGAGATACATTTCTACCTCTCCCTCCCTCTCTCCCTCTCTCTCTCTCTCTCTCTCTCTGTATCATATGTATGGCTGCACCACGCCAGCCAGACATATGGAAGCAGAGCCGGAGCAGATGGGCGGGGGTCCCACAGGCCGTCCAGATGACTAATGAATAATGAACAATGGAGAGGGAACCGAGGAGAGGTGTGACGGTCCAGATAGGTCCGTCGTCCGGCTTTGCTAAATGTTCATCAGTAGCGAGCCCGTCTGAGTCGCACGAGCGCAGCGGCAGCAGTTTGCCTCTGTTCATGCGTCCATTAGCCTATTAGAAGCGCGAGCGGTGCATCGTTTATGAGACACGCAACGCGAGATCCAAATCAGTCGATGCGGCGACACAAATGTCCCTCTGTGTCGCAGCATTGGAGATAAAGACAAACTGATCCTAAAGGAAGTGGCTAAAAAAAACAACAACCCAAAAACACGCTTTAACGTTCCAAACGTCCCAGTGGGCTTTTTGTTGTTCCCACTCTTTTATTTAGTCTGTTTCTTTGTTGTTCCCACTCTTTTATACAGTCTGTTTCTTTTTGTTCCCACTCTTTTATACAGTCTGTTTCTTTGTTGTTCCCACTCTTTTATACAGTCTATGTTTCTTTTTGTTCCCACTTTTTTATACAGTCTGTTTCTTTTTGTTCCCACTCTTTTATTTAGTCTGTTTCTTTTTGTTCCCACTCTTTATACAGTCTGTTTCTTTTTGTTCCCACTCTTTTATTTAGTCTGTTTCTTTTTGTTCCCACTCTTTTATACAGTCTGTTTCTTTTTGTTCCCACTCTTTTATTTAGTCTGTTTCTTTTTGTTCCCACTCTTTTATACAGTGTTTCTTTGTTGTTCCCACTCTTTTATACAGTCTGTTTCTTTTTGTTCCCACTCTTTTATACAGTCTGTTTCTTTTTGTTCCCACTCTTTTATTTAGTCTGTTTCTTTGATGTTCCCACTCTTTTATACAGTCTGTTTCTTTTTGTTCCCACTCTTTTATACAGTCTGTTTCTTTGATGTTCCCACTCTTTTATTTAGTCTATGTTTCTTTTTGTTCCCACTCTTTTATACAGTCTGTTTCTTTTTGTTCCCACTCTTTTATTTAGTCTATGTTTCTTTTTGTTCCCACTCTTTTATACAGTCTGTGTTTCTTTTTGTTGATGCCTCGAAGGTATGTTGTTGTCTTTTTTTCTATCATTTGGCACAAACGTGCGCTGGGTCTCAAGGATGAACCGGAGGGATTTGTTGGCGGTCAAAGGTCGAGTTCGCCTCTCATGGACCTGATATCTCAGGAACGCCTAATATTTTCAATATTAGGCACAAATGTCGACTGAAGCCATCTTTTAAAAACGACTCAACGATTTCTATGTGGTTAGAGATTGTTGAAGCAACCGGGAGTCGCCCCCTGCTGGCTGCTATCATGATGGCATTAGCTTCACTTTTCAAGCTCTGAAGGCTGAAGTCCGCTCTCTCACACAGGCTCTGATTCACGGACAGCAGAGGAAACAGCGCCTGCTTCAGCTCCCGTTCAGCCGCTGTCTTTTCAATCCTTCACCACAGTGAAAACAAACCAAGCTCATTTGTTGTTGTGAAAACTTTTTGTCGAAAGCGTTTTTTAAAAAAAATTTTTTAACTAGTTTTTAATTTTTCATTTTAAAACTTATCCTTTATCCTTTTTATTTCCTGACATGAACGAAAGGAATCTGACAGACAGACAGTAAATCTTGAATTCACCTGCTTATGTCTGCAACACATTTTCACACACCCCCCCCCCCACACACACACACACACACATTTTTTGTTGTTTTTTGCAATCGGAGAGAACCTTTGTACATCAAACAGGGAAAAAATTGCAACGTCTCATCAGGACAAAACGGGAGAGTCTGAAACGCTGATGAAATCTGAGAGTGTTTTTGGAGAGGGTGGGTTTGGAGAAGTAGTTCAGTGGCGAGCTGACAAATCGAGCCTCATCTTCGTCACGTCTGATTGTTCTCCGTCTCCCCGTTGAGCCTTTAAACACTGCGACTGTGTGTGTGTGTGTGTGTGTGTGTGTGTGTGTGTGTGTGTGTTGTGTGTGTTACCCTGACCTAGATTTCAAGTCTGCAGTGCAATGCAAGCGATGGTTTGTAAAGTGTGTGAAAGAGACAGAAAGCTCAGTTGATGGTTAACCATACACCTCGCCTTCCCCCCACAGCCGCACAGACCTTCACACACTCGCTCACACACACATACACACACATTACCTTTGTCCAGTCTCACACGTTTCTAAACGGCTCAACAAGCTTGACGTGAGCTTTTTTTTTTTAATCTTCCTCGTTCTAAAAAGATGCACTTTGAGCATTTTTTCTGATTTCATGATCTTCATTTTGCTTCTGGGCGCTGAAATGTGTCACTTTCAGTTTCTAATTGAGATTTTAATGAGTTCCCTCAGACTTCATCAGGGTTATCGGGTTCAGCAGGGCGGCTGCAGGTGGAGGCAGCTTCCTGCTTCAGTGTCCAACGACAGTCCCACACAAGCATCTTTATTGTGGCTTCAAGGAAGCTGCAGTCCAGGATGAGGAAACGTGAAGTGGTGTTTTCTTGATCTTTACTGTTTTCTGATAATTACCATCAGCTGTCACTCTTGGCCCCGCCCCCCCCGTGACTCTGTAAGTGATTGGCTGATGGATGGATGTCACTTGTCTTCCATGAAAATTAAAATTTCAGAGGAAAAGCAAAATTTTGAAATCTCTTCTGCTTCATACCAAACAGACTTTCGGTTTAAGAATCTCGTCAAGACTCAGGAGCCGAGGACGGGACAAGTCTCCATCTGAGAACCAACGCGTTTTCTGTAAACGAGGATCTTTTGACGTGATTTTTGTTCTTTAATATTTTAATCTGAGTGTCATTTTATTTCCTTGTATTTAACTGGAATGTCTTTCTGCTGTGTTTTATGCTCCATGACCTCATCAGCGTACCAACGCTGCTCCACAAATAAACTTTGTCGTGAAGTCTGATGGAGTGAGGCCGACCGTAGCGGCTGAACATTTTGTGTCAATGTCTCTTTTTTTTTTTTTTTACTACATTTGCATTTTATCTTTAGTTTGTTCTTAAAATTCACATTTATTTATTTATTGCTTTTTTATGTCAGAGAACTGTAGCATCAAAATTTCCCTCTGAGATCAGTAAAGTTTGTTCTGTTCTATTTCCTCCACTTGTCTCTTTTCCAACCTCACCTCACCCGTGCTCCCTCCTCCTCCTCCTCCTCCTCCTCCTCCTCCTTCAACCTCTGCCCCCCTCCTTCCTCCTCTCAGTCTCACCCACGGTCGAGTCCTTGAAGCTCTTCACCGAGTCGCTCCGGGATAATGACCTGATGGAAGCTCTGCTATGCGGTAGCGTGCAGAACTGGAGCGGTTAGAAAATGTCAATATGGATGTAGAGGAGTGGAGAGGATGCTGGAGATGTTTGGACGGTTCACTCGTTGATTGATTCAACTGTCCAATGAACCCGTAGGACAGCGAGCCAGTGTTTACATTCTCATTCTCACACTGTAAATACGAACATCTCACTGCCAGCTACTTCTTTGTGTACAACTGTCATCGATGCCCTTGATAATTTAAAAAAAAGGAGTCTAAACTGAGGTGTTTTTTATACATTGTAATATTAATATTTTATATCTGCTGTCTTGTTCTGTAGATCTGCAGGTTTTATGTTCTCTTATTTCATGTCGCGTTCTTTCTTCTTCATGTGTTTGTGCTGCTGCAAGTTCATCCATCTATTTCGTTATTTTACCGCTGAAACTAAAATGTTTTTGGTGGTGTTTTTAAATACTTATACATTAAAAATACTGCGAAAGAACACACCAAATTGTGGGGAATCCCTCTTCGCACTGGAGGAAGACAAGATGGAAGAGCTAAGACGCGTGCCAATTAGCTTAGCACAACGAATGGTAGTGGATGGGAAGTGTTAGCGTTCATCCATCAACATTCATCCCTTTGGTCTGTGCCTGCATTCATGTAATGAGGATTGTGGGTAACGCTCACTGTCAGATAGCAACTTCAGAAAGTACGAAATTGTAACTGAAGAATCAGACACATTGCCGGAACTACTTTCCTGACTGGGCGCAGTGATTCGACGCAGCACCTCATTGTAACTTCAGCCAACAACACTGATTATTTGTTTGTCACTGCTGCTAAAAGTCATGGAAGACTTCTGGACAAACCCACATCCTGAACCTGATGACTTGTGACTGCCTTATGCTCACACTTCCCACCCGCAACCACTTCTTGTGCTAAGCTAACTAGCGTGGGTCTCAGCTCCCTAATGCAGCACAGACAGGGGCATCCATTTTCTTAATTAACTCAAAGGAGGATGGACAGTAAGTTTATTTCCCAAAAAAGTTGTGCCGTTAAAATTGGAAGTGTGGATGAAAGCAGAACTCGAAGATACTGATCTTGTGATTGTTACTTCAGCGAGGACAAATATTTCCTTATTGAAAAACGTGACTGACAGGATATGTGATTAGTCAACCGCCGCAGCTGTCACCACCTCCACCTGGGACTCAATATGCAGCTCGCTCAGGGCTTCCCTTCAACCCGGACTTCCCTGTTTGCTCCTCTGCTGTCATTATCCACATACAACGGGCAGAAAACCATGCAAAGCGGACTTTTGATATGAGGTTGCCAGGCAACAGTATAAAGGTAGCAGCTTTTCAGAGTGACTCAATACAAAGTCTGAGAGTTGGTGGGGCGCCTGCAAGAGAAAGAGAGAGAGAGAAAGCTATTAAACGAATTCAGCTGCATCCATGCAGAGAGCCGGCGAGGAACGGCGCATCTCGCCGCCGCTGAACGTGCAGTGTGGCGAATGTCTATTATTAAATGTTACACACACAACAGCAGCCCATCAGGTCACGAGCTGCATGCATGACTAATGCAACATCTCCTCTAAATATGTGGTTACATGACACCGACACGGGGTGGTGGCGGGGGGGGGGGGGTGCTTTTTCACCACCAGGAAGTGTTAGAATGTCATCTCATTTACAGGCATTGTTTCCCTTTTTCTGCTTGACAAACAAATGTTTAAAATTAGAATCACATTCCCCACAATGACGTCGTCTTCACTTTCCCCCCAAAAACCCCTGACCTCCTTCGTCTCACTGAGATGATTAAATGTCATTATTCTTGAATGTTTTGGTTGGATTCTGTCTCTCCGGAGAGATATTTGGCTCTTCAGAGCATAAATGTCATCTCCATTTTGTTTGCACACTCACATGTTTACTTTCACCCTCAGTGGTCTTTTGTTTTTCTTTGTTTTGAAACCAGCCTGTCTCATTTCACGTGTAATTGCAGTGTTTGTGTGTTTTGTAGAATCCATTAGTGTTCGTCAAGGCTGCTCGCTGGCAGAGAGAAACAGTTTGATGAGCCATCATGAAGGACTTCATCTGACAGCCTACATGCCAGTGCAGATTTCTGTTCAAGGAGCCTACAGGTACTTGAAGTTGTTGCGTTTTAAGACCTTTTAAAAATCATTTTTACAGTTTAAAAGCCATTTCTGATCTCATCTTTTTAAAGCATCGCAGGTAAACACAAAGGTGGCGTCGTGCGAGTGGTTTTGAGGACTGGTTTGTGACGGCAAAAGCTAAAAAGATGTCTGACTTTCAGGCCGCGTCAAGGATTTATGACACCAGAAAGGTGAACCCTCGGCTCGGGGCCGTTGGCGGCACATCGACATCTCTGTTTCTCCACTGTCAACCAAATCAATTGTAACATTTCAGCACAAATATCAAATATCATGGATGTCTCGCTGCACGTCAAAGCCCAGACTCATCATGGGCCGTCCACACAAACTGACATGGATTATTAATTCCTCGTAAATCATTCCTGCTGTCAGAAACACAACCAGGGATTTTCTGAGTGACACTTTGTTTAAATCGAATGAAGCAAACATCCCTCATCCCAAGTGTGCATTTAATTTAAAGTTTTTCATCGCTGCCGCCGCTCTCCTCACCTGAAAGCTATCCAAGCCCCGCCTCCACACCGTCATCCACCTGGAGGGGAATTCTTCTCGGCCCCTGCGGAGCTCAGCCTGGCGTTTCCTGGTAGGGACCAGAAACTGGAAGCGCGAGAGCTGCAGCTGCTTCACAGTGACGGGACAAAAGTTCACCACAAGCTGATAAAAATTAATAGAAATTTATTTTCGTACTTATCAAAAATATCTGCGAGACGTTTGCATAGATGGACGAAAACAGCTTCCATGATTGTTTTGATGTGATTGTTACAACGAGAGGAGAGAGTTGACGTGATTTCAGAAAAGATTTTAAACGCTGGATGTGAAATGAATCAAAGAGCCTGTAGAGATTAGCCTCAGAGGAGAAGGAGCTGGTGGAGAAATTCTACTCTCTCTCTTCATAAATAAGGACAATAAATAATCCAAATATATTATTTCTTGGGTTATTAAATAATTTTCTATTATGGTTTCTTCCAAACCGGTTATTTTACACATTAAGGGGAGAATTCTTCATTTGTGGTCAATAATTATTTTAAATTAAATGCTATAGTGCTCATCCAACATAAATAAAAACAAAAAAACAGAAACAAGTCCTCAGCTTGGAAACATCTTCACAGATTGCTGGAGATCCTGGACCGACCCGACCGGCCCGGATCGAGCCGGCGCCGGGACGTCTCCTCTCCATCGTCTTCACTCGGGCAGAAATTCGTCCTTCTTGATTCATTTTGTTTGTGCTTTGCAAAAACTCAAAAAAACAAAAACAAAGGAAAAAAAAAACCCACAAACTTCTTCTTCTTCTTGCTTTTTGGAAAACTGCAAACTTTTCCAAAGCGGCCCATCAGGAGGCAGCTGCTCCGACATCAGTTGGCGTACTGCCGGTAAAAAGCCACCTTGACTCGCTCGATCTGGTGACACAGTTTGATGGCGGGACCGAGTTTCAGGTCCATACACTCCTGGACGGTGGGGAGAGTCAGCAACAGCATGGCCTGACCGTCGATGTCCTGGAAGAAAAATTTAAAGAAGGAATTCGTCACACAGGGACTCATCGGTGACACGTGTCACTGAGGACATGGTGGCTGGACGAAAGGGCTGACGACGGCTCCTGTCTCCTTCATCCTTACTCCCGCTGAACAACTCAACATTTGAACAATTAAAAATCCTTTCTGGTTATTTTAAACTAATTATTGTGATCAATAAATGGAGTTCAGAGTAGCGATAAAGTCCATAAATGTTAAGGACCTTTTTTGTTGTTTTCTTTTTCAAATGCCTGCCGTACTTCTGAAACCCCAATCACGTCCTGCACCGATGACGAGGTGAACTTGCCTCCACCACGACACATCAAACACCACACTGATGTTTGAAGGGTGGATGAGAGGCTAAATAAACTCTCCCAAAAGACAAAGTTGAATCTTTTCAGTGTTAGAAGAGTGAAACGGTGAAGTTGAGACATTCACAATCACCACTTCCATATTCAAAGATGATTGGTGCTGTTGAAGAAGACACTGAACGCCTGAGCCACTATTTTGCTCACCTGCTCCTGGAAGATGTTGGCGAGCGACGCACAGTCGGTGGAGTTGATGAACTGGACCACTTCATCGACGCTCCACTCCAGAGGGTTTCGGTCCAGAACCAGCTGACTCTCCTCCTCCTCCTCCTGGCACACAAGCAGGAGTTTACAAAAATACCTAAAAACACGAGAGCCAAGATGTCCCCGCAGGAACTCAGCCTCCGTCTCACCTGCACGTCCTGCCCCTGGGCCGGCTGGTACTTGCTCTGGCTGTACGCCGACAGTGAGCGCGTTGACCTCCTGCGGCCTTCAAGAGCCTCTTGGCTGCTTGTGGCTTTGCCTGCGCTCTCTAACCGGCGTAGCGTCACAGCCCGGCGTGGTCGACTGCTGGTCACCTCCACGGAGGAAGCATCTGTGTGGTCGTCACGCGGCTCTGAGCTGGTGCCCTCGCTGCCCGACTGCAGCAGCCGCTCTTCGTCCTCGTCTTCCTCCTCACTGTCCTGAGGTGGGCAGAGAAGCTGAGAGTCAGGGGTGCGTTTGTTTCGTCTTTATTTAAACTCTTCGCCATGTTTTCCTGCTCAATTACTCATCGTTAAACCTGTTTCAAGGGTTTTGGGCTACGAGCTCCAATCAAACAGCGACTGAGTTCTTAAGGTCTCTGACCAACATGAGATTTATCTGGTCGCCCGCGAGCAGGAGGAACCCCACATGTAGTGAACCTTGTCATTTCCTGTTGCCTCCAGGTGGCGCTTTGAATAATTTGCCATCCTTGGCCCAGGCTCCGCCCCCTCCACCAAGTTTGAATAAAATCAGCCTTGTAGATTTTGCCTTTTCCTGCAGACAGAGAGACTGAACAGGCGACCTCCCTGGTGGAGGTAATAACAGGAGGGAAATGAGGAGCAGTGTTATCTAACCTGCGGTGAGCCAGCAGGAGTGTAGTCCACAGCCAAGGAGCGCCTCTTCTTCTGCACAAAGATAGCTTTCCTCTTCTTCCTGCGGCGGGTCGGCTTGGCCAGCTCTCCCTCTGCAGCCTCCTCTCCTCCTGCCGGCTTGGCCAGCTTCCTCTTCTTCACATAGTAACAAGCTGCGGACGCACAGCAGATGTCGAAAACAATGCACCCAAAACAAAACTGTGAGTCAATTACAGCCTGTAGGCTTTGATTTGCGTCGTCTTCATAACTGCGGTGCAGGAAGTGATGCGTGTAATTACAGGCACTCACTGTATTTGGTTTTGGTCTGTACGGAACAGTTCTCTGGGCACTTCTCGGTGACGAGGACGGGGCTTAAGAGGTTTGGGCAGCACTGCAGCTTCACACACACTTTACGGCAGAAGTCAGCGATCTGGTCTGCCAGGCGGACGATTCGGATGGTGGAGCGATAGGTTTTCCCTTTGTATCTGGAAGAAGACGGAGCAGGAGGATCAGCTGGCGATTCGGCTCTCATTGTTGTCATCCAGCACAGCACTCGGCAACCAACGATGGTTGAAAGACGTGACGAGAGGGCTGTGTTAGGGAACCTGGGTTGTGAACACAGTCCAGGAGTCCAGTGTGCTGGCCACTGGCTCAGGTGAGGAAAGGTGACCTGGGAACTGGAGGCTCCTCGGTAGATTCATGTTCAGAGACACATTAAATGTCTTTAATAACCCTCAACAACCAGGAAAAATACACTTTTTTTTCAATTGGTTTCCTGCACCATTTTGCTGCCAACGGGCACTAAAACGGCTCAACAATGTAACGCCAGTGTTGCAAACTGAAACATTGTTGTGCATAAGAACAAGAAAAGACTAAAATAAACCACAGTCGCAACATGGCGGAGATGGTTTGGGGTCAAATTCCTGAGGGACTCTGAGGTAGGACACAGTCGTGGGGGCGTGTCTCCAGTCGTTAGTCAGACTATAATCTGTAGCATGTAAACATGCATATGCATGTAATATTCTATTAGCGATTGATGTCAATCGTAATATTGTCTATTGTGGAAGTTTAGAGCTGATTTCTGCAGGAAAGATGGGATATTTCATGAGAAATGTGTCCCTGAGTTTGCCAATAAAAGGGGGAGGAGTTTTAGTGTCCTCACTTGGCTTTGAGGGTCTCCTCTTGACAGTCCCAGCTCTGGTCCTCCAGCTCCTGCAGCTCCTTCAGGACTCGTCCAGGCTTGTAGGCGGCGTTTATCAGCATGCTGAGGAGCTGCGGGTGGAGAACAAACACAACAATCAGCTCCACTGTGCACACACGAACCAAAACTAACGCATAAACAGACCACAATTGCCTTTACAATTCATAAAACTGCATGCTCACACACAAGCGTGCACAAACACACACACACACACACACACACACACACACACACACACACAAACAGTCCCTAGAGAAATTAGGAGGCTGTTTTTCCGCGCGGCAGTGATGGTGTGTACATGTAAACACACTTGACTGACAGATCCTCACATTAAAATTAAGGCACTGCTGGGAAACTGCAGGTGGTTAACAAGACGTCGCTGCCTCCCCCACCCCCCCACCCCTCTGTCAACGTGTGTAACTCCTCCAGCGCTCCCCGCCAACCCACCTCTTTGAGGACCAGGGTGCATTTCCCAGGTCCGACAGCCTGCGGCAGCTCCGTGATGCGCCTCTTGTTGAGGTAGGGTCCCGAGAAACAGCGGTGGTTGACAAAGATCTTGGAGCAGCAATATCTTCCGTTGGCTACACCTGCACGGGAGGAAGGTCACGGCCACAAATATTAACCACGGTGTTTACGACGACGGCGACGACGTATTCAAACCCGACACAAAGCAAGTAACAAGAGCGTAAGGTTTATTTCTTCCCACTTCACTTTTTATTAAAACCAAATGTTTAGAGCTCCATCATTCCACAAACACTTCTGGGAATCTCGTCATCGCTGCATTGACTCGGATAAACAAAAGCACACGTAAACACGGACTGAGGTCAAAGCACTGCGAATAAGACGTTCACTTCTTTGGAAGTCAACAAAGATTGCTCTAAAGATTTAGTCTGAAGTCTTGCTTGTCTGAGGACTGCTGAGCTTCTGCAGGTCCCAAAGGTCAGTCAAACACACACACACACACACACACACACACACACACACACACACACCAGTGGGCGATAAAAATAAGACAGTCAAAAACACATAAATCTTGACAGCAGCGACAGTCACTATGGCCGCGCTTCGGCTCCCGTGCGTTCCAGGCTTTACAGCAAATGCGACACGATGATGATTTTAAAGCGAATGACTTTACTAAAAAACAACAACAGTAAAAACCTCGCCCTCGCAGTTCATCGGTGACGGCACATTTCCAATCTGAGGTCTTCGGATCACGAGAGTGGTGTCATGTTAGGCTCATGGCCACCATTTTTCTCTGAGAGATCACCTTTTGTTTTTTCCCCTCGTTGTTGAAAGAAATTGGAATAAAACCTGTCCCTGGTGTCATTTTGAGCCCCTTTCATCCCGCTGAAGCCAACGAGGGGTGAGACAAACACCACCCGCGCGGTCGCATGCACGACTGTACCCCTGAACCCACTCAAACCGGCTCTAAAGCGCTACGACATCAACTTGAGGGTTATTTTCCTGCAAAACTGCACTTGTTTCCTCTTTCTTTTCTTTTTTTTAAAGCAGAGCTCAAGTGACCCTCAACGTCCAAACTTTGTCTGCATCACAGAGACGTGCTTCACTGTTCTGCTCCTGAGTCGAGGAGGCGTCTGTGCGCCATCTTTACAAATGAATCTCCACTGTTATTCATTTTAAAAACCAGTGAATCTCACAGGGGCGCACTGACTGAATCCAGTCCGTCTATATATCCTGCTCACATGACTCCCCACCCATGGGTGAATGGGGGGGGGGGGCAGCCTGCTGCACCTTGGCCTTCCCGCAGCCCCCTGACTCCCGCCAGCACCTGGAACCGCACCACCAGGGCTGAATAGTAATCAGGTAAGCTGATGAATACGCATGAGAGAGGGGGTGGATGTTAAACAGGCAACTTGGAAAAGAGGGCAAGGGTCTCCCACAACACGGTGTGTAAACCCCCCACCTCCTTTGTGCCTGAACGTTCATGTTGTTTACAAGCAAATCTGCTGTCAATAAAATGCTGTTGGGAAAATAAAAGCATCTCTTGGGCCTGGTTTATCTCTTATTTATACATTTTACACCTTAAACGTTGGGATGCAGCATCCCTTTGCTGGACAGGGTTGTTTTTGACAAAGTGAATGATTTCCAACGTTACACACAGCGACATTCTTCCTGACAACAAGCTCAGATAAAACAAGGTACATAATTAAAAAAACACCACCACCAAATGAAGACATGATTGAGGAGAGAAATGAAGGTTTCTGCTCATGAGGGACTGGTTTCATTTGCTCAGCTGAGATATAAAGTAGCAGATTGAGCAACGAACCTCCACTGAAGCGGAAAACTTGAGTGACAAGTCGCATCTTGTTGTGGCTGCTCTCCGTATTCCTCACTCATCTTTTAATAACACCGGACACAAACAACAGCCCTCTGTCCAAACAGTGTTTTCCTCGAGTCTGATTAATTTCCTCTGTCTGGATCGCCAGCATCACTTATAATGTAAACAACAGTGTTTTCATTTAGCTTCTTCTTTTTTTTTTTTTTTGGTGCATCATTCTGGGCTCATTTCCCACCGCAGCACAAAGTCCTGTACCTCCATGCAAGCAGCCTGATGAGCACAAACATGTCTTTTGTGCAGCGTAACAGTTGTAATACAATTAATCTGAAGAAAATTGTTTGTTTTTTTCTACCCCTACACGCACTTCAGATGAATTATCGCTTAATTTTGTCGCCTCCCAGCAGAGTCAATCGTGGCTTCCCTGCTGCAGTGAGGCGTGCAGACGTTTGCATGTCTGATGATGTGGTTTGCACAAGCACTTTAGTTTCTAGTAAAATTTTAGATGACAAATAAAGTCTTTTTTATTTTTTATTAACGAATGATTAATTTATGGACACGTGATGTCATTCAGGCCTCGAAACCAGAGGGTTTAATGTGCACCAGAGAAATCAAGTCACTCCTTCGGGATAGCGGATTACTTTATTAACTTTTATTTTTTCAGAATAAGACTCTAACCCTGCTCTGACAAAACAACTCATTATAATGCGTTTCTGCTTTTATTTTGAAGGTCTGAAAAGTAAGAAGAGCGAGAGAAAACAAACTAATAAAAGCTTCTGGTGGCAGGAAATGTGTCACAGTGGGTCGATGTGTTGACTAAGCTGTCAGATCTTCAGAAGTGGGGGACAGATTATTCCTGTCACTCTGTTTTAATGTTTTTTTTTTCCCCTCGCAGTGTCGACAGCAATCAGCAAAAAACAGACTTGCAAGAAAACATCACAACAAACTCGGACAAACAAACCTTCTTCCAATCTCAGTAAAGTTCCCTCCAACCGGTCGCAAGGTCTCAACTTTCTTGTCTTCTCCTTTCTTTTTTTTAGGAAGTTTAGGTTGATTTGCTGTTTATTAAAAGTAGATATCAGATACAAGCATGCAGAGAAAAATAATTTAACGAAATATTGAGTTAGAGCTTGTAGAAAAAATGATATGATTTGATTCTAACTGAGAGCGTGCAAAATTTGAGTTCTCTTTCTTGCACGTTTCAAGCTGCAGGTCTAAAACAAAGTGGGCCGCTCACTCTGGGCTCTGAGGCGGTCCCTTTTTTCTGTGCCTTTATTTGCGATTCACGCTTCACAATCTCTATTTTCTCTGGACAGCACAGCACAACGACAGCATCCGTGGATCTCGGTTCTTCCACGACGGGTTTTTGTGTGTTTTCTAAAGCAGACCCTTTTCCCTGACTCACGTCCGCCTCGTCTCTGCAGGTTGCACTCAGGTGTCAGACTCTCGGCCCTGAAGCTCCGCCCACACAGCTGCGCGGAGAGGCTCGTTGAGGACTGGTTTATGGAAGAACACGCAGCTTGAGACCGCGTACACCCAGACGATCTAATAAGTGATGGATTTACGTTGAGCTTCAGACGCTTGATGGCCATCAAACGAAGCCTTGATGGTAAATAAAAGTGTTTTACTACCATCACATGCAACACACTCACTCTTTTATTGCTGAGCTGCAGCACCACTGCAGCGGTGCAGGAGGGTTTCCCTCCTCGCTCGTCACACCCTCTCATTAGCATTAATTTCTGGAGATAAATCCCGTGTTTGCGGCTTTCCTCACCTGGATCCATGGCGACCGGATGGCAGTGGCTGCTGGGAGGTGTCTCCACTGGCTGGGATGGAGCCAACCTGCAGGAAAAGACAAGCCAATCCCATCAAACTAATCAATGAAATTATCCAGCAGGAAACAGCAGAGCAACCGAATGATCAAACTGATCAACCGGAGAGACTCAGAGGCAGGCCGAGTGGCGAGCGGCACGGATGAGAGGATTTTTTTCCGTGGCGGTGAGGAATGACAAAGTCCCCCACCATCACCTCTTCTACTCCCAACTTGTCATTTGTCAACAAAGCCAACCAGCGCCACAGGAAAACCATTTCTCCTCCAAGAAGCCACTGTTTCTATGAGTGGATGAGCAGCGACGGCGAGGGGGAGCTGAGCAGAAAAGCCTCGCAGTTTTCGTTTCACAGGTTGAAGGCGAAGTGCTACAAATGAAGCTGTTTTCCTGCTAACGCGGCCGGTATCTCAGTTTCCTTTCTTTTTCCATGTGTCATTTTTTTGAACCCGTCTGAGAGGCTTGTATGGCGCTGTCAAGACACCAGGGACAGAAGGCCCAGTAAATATGCATCAGTCAAAGTCACGTCAGAACTCTTGGACTCTCCTGAAGCTCTGACCATTGCAGTACTTAATTTATATTGACAGAAAATCTTTAGTGCATCTTTTACAAATAAATATGCCTCATGTACTTGGACCGGACTTATTTAAAAACTTGGACCACCCCCCAATCCAGACCGTTAGAATTAAGGCAGAATTCTTATTTTATATTCTGAGAGGAAAAAAATTTAGTTTCAATTTAGGTTCCTTTTTTTTTGGGGCATCTCTACTTTTCAAAAATAAATAAGATTTCACATGATGGCTCTGATTTTCTTCCTTGTGGACGTTCACTTCAAAACATCACCCTGCGTGTTCCACCCGTCTCTGGTGCGTTGGCTCAAAGTTTCCCTCGAACATAAAGTGAACCTGTCGTCATAACTGAAGATGTGTGATGACGTGTGAGGGCTGAGTTTGAGGTTTTGGTCAGGAAAACAAAACAAAGCACTGCAGCTGCGGTTGAAATCACTACTCCCTTGTGCTTGAATGACTCTTTGTTGTCATGGTTACAACGTTGGAAATGTGAATCTGTTGCTTGGAATCAGTAAACAGAATTCTCAAACTGCAACGTCAGGTGTTTTGTTCAAAATGTGACAAAAAACAACGACGACGACAACAACACCATCTTGCAGCTGACAGTCAGAGCAGAAACGGAGTTCTCAGGTTTTGAACTCTAATTTTTGTTTCTGGCTTGAGTTCATCAGCTTCTCATCGGATGAATCGAGCGTCCAAATGCAGAAGTCTGATCCCAACAAAAAAACCCAAACAAACCAAGTGCGCTGTTGTATCAAACAAGATCACATGATTTGTGCATTTTGCCTTCTTCCATAATTTCTCTCCACTCCTGAAACCCATCACACGTCTGTAAACCAGCTGCTTCTCCGTGTTGCTATCGATGTGCGTTTCTTACTGTTTCTCTGGTTGGACCACCGCGATCTTCTTCTGCTTCTGGGCTGTGGAAAGGTAAATAAACACCTGTCACACCCCGTGAAAATATGTTGTGTACGTATGCTGAGGTGTGTGTGTGTGTGTGTACTTACAGGCAGGTTTGAGCGGAGGGGTCAGAGGGTAACGGTTGGCCTCGCACCACCCCACTGGGAAGATGTCCATGGACTCAGCATCCACGATACACTCCGACATTGGCTTCGCCACACCTGGAGACAGGTGTGACGGGCGGTGAGCAAAGAGTCGGCACAAAAAAAACAGGAGTTCTTTGATACTTAATACACACACACACATTTATACCTTCAAGTCTGAGCCACAGCAGGCGTCCCCTGACCTGTGTGATCTGAGCCACACACAGCTCCGCTGGCCGGCGAGGGTTCACCATCTCTAGCCACATGTCCTTGGCAAAGCCTCTGTTCTGCCACGTCTAAAAACACACACACACACACACACACACACACGCACGCACACACAAACGAACACGAGCACACAAACACACACACAGCCAAAGAGAGAGAGAGAGAGAGAGAGAGAGAGAGAGAGAGAGAGAGAGAGAGAGAGAGAGAGAGTTAGTTTAGATTTAGGACGTTAACCTAACCTGAGATAACCCAACGCTCTGCTCAGATAACAAATCTTTACTGCTGATTCAACTCGGAGTTTCCCTCCCAGGCCCGTAATGAGTGTGTGTGTGTGTGTGTGTGTGTGTGTGTGTGTACGTGTGTGTGTGCAGGTTCATTAAACTGTGTCAGACTTTACGATACCATTTTGAGGCATCTCCTGTTGTGCCATGAATTTAGGGCTGTGCATGACTCAGAGTTTTCAGAGTCAGCTTGGATTTGACAGCTCAAATATTCTACCCAACAAAAATCAAGGAAATGCAGCACAGAGATTCCAGGTCCCACATTCAATAAAAAACAAAACAAAACAAAAAACATGGGACTCTTCTCTGGTTGCAATTATCTTTAATTTAAGTTCTAATTAACTATGGAACCTCGGTTCCCGGAGGGGCACCGGGGCCCCACCTCGAAGGCGAGCGCCTGGTGGCCGGGCCTTGGTCCGTGGGACCCGGCCGGGCCCAGCCCGAAGAGGAGACACAGGCACGTCCTCCCTTGGACTCACCACTCATCGGGGGAACCGGAGGGGTCCGGTGCAATGTGGTTTGGGTGGCAGTTTCGGGCGGGTGCCTCGGCTGTCTGAACCTGGAAGCTGGCTTTTGGGACATGGAACGTTACCTCTCTGGTGGGGAAGGAGCTGGAGCTGGTGGAAGAGGTTGAGCGTTACCGGCTAGATATAGTCGGCCTCACCTCGACACATAGCTCTGGGTCTGGAACCCGAATCCTTGAGAGGGGTTGGACTTTCTCTTTTGCTGGAGTTGCTCCGGGTGAGAGGCGGAGGGCAAGGGTGGGCTTTTTGGTTGCCCCTCGACTCTCTGCCTGTACGTTGGGGTTTACCCCCGTGGACGAAAGGGTTGCTTCTCTGCGCCTTCGGGTCGGGGAACGGGTCCTGACTGTGGTCTGCGCATATGCGCCGAACACTAGTTCAGAGTACCCACCCTTTTTGGAGTCCCTGGGAAGGGTACTGGATGGTGCCCCGGCTGGGGACTCCATTGTCCTAATGGGAGACTTCAACGCTCACGTGGGCAACGACAGCATGACCTAGAGAGGTGTGATTGGGAGGAACGGCAGGCCCGACCTGAACCCGAGTGGTGTTCAGTTATTGGACTTCTGTGCAAGTCGCAGTTTGGCCATAACGAACACCATGTTCGAGCATAAGGATGCCCACCGGTGCACGTGGCACCAGGACACCCTAGGTCGCAGGTCTATGATCGATTTTATAGTCGTATCATTTGACCTGCGACCGCATGTTCTGGACACTCGGGTGAAGAGAGGAGCTGAGCTGTCAACTGATCACCACCTGGTGGTGAGTTGGATCAGATGGCAGGGGAAGATGCCGCGCAGACCTGGCAGGCCCAAACGAGTAGTGAGGGTTTGTTGGGAACGCCTGGCAGAAGAACCAGTCAGAACGATCTTTAACTCCCACCTCTGGCAGAGCTTTGATCACATCACGGGGATAGTGGGGGACATTGAGTCCGAATGGGCCATGTTCCGCTCTGCCATTGTCGAGGCGGCTGCTGTGAGCTGTGGCCGCAAGGCTGCTGGGGCCGGCCGCGGGGGTAATCCTCGAACCCGCTGGTGGACACCAGAGGTGAGGGGAGCCGTCAGGCTGAAGAAGGAGGCTTACAGGGCATGGCTGGCCTGTGGGTCTCCAGAGACAGCTGACCGGTACCGGCAGGCCAAACGGTGTGCAGCTGTGGCGGTCGCCAAAGCAAAAACTCGGGCGTGGGAAGAGTTCGGTGAGGCCATGGAGAACGACTATCGGTCGGCTCCAAAGAGGTTCTGGCAAACTGTCCGTCGCCTCAGGGGGGGAAGGCGGCAACTTGCCCACACTGTTTACAGTGGGGGTGGGAGGCTGCTGACGTCAACTGGGGAGATAATTGGGCGGTGGAAGGAATACTTTGAGGAACTCCTCAATCCCACCAGCACGTACTCCGTGGAGGAGACAGAGTCTGGGGAGTGCTTGGGGGGGGTCGTCCAATCTCCGCGGCAGAAGTCGCCGAGGCAGTTAAACAACTCCGCGGTGGCAGAGCCCCGGGGGTGGATGAGATCTGCCCTGGGTATCTCAAGGCTCTGGATGTAGTGGGGCTGTCTTGGCTGACACATCTCTGCCACATTGCGTGGACATCGGGGGAAGTGCCTTTGGAGTGGCAGACCGGGGTGGTGGTCCCCGTCTTTAAGAAAGGGGACCAGAGGGTGTGTTCCAACTATCGGGGGATCACACTTCTCAGCCTCCCTGGTAAGGTCTACGCCAGGGTACTGGAGAGGAGGGTCAGGGCGATAGTCGAACCTCAGATTGAGGAGGAGCAGTGTGGTTTTCGTCCTGGCCGTGGAACCATGGATCAGCTCTTCACCCTCGCTAGGGTGCTGGAGGGGGCATGGGAGTTTGCCCAACCAGTCCACATGTGCTTTGTGGACTTGGAGAAGGCTTACGACCGTGTTCCCAGGAGCATACTGTGGGGGGTACTCCGGGAGTACGGGGTGGATGGCCCTTTACAAAGGGCCATTCGGTCATTCTACCGGAGGAGTGAGAGTCTGGTCCGTGTGGCCGGTAGTAAGTCGGACTTGTTCCCAGTGAGGGTTGGACTCCGCCAAGGCTGCCCTTTGTCACCGGTTCTGTTAATAACTTTTATGGACAGAATTTCTAGGCGCAGCCGGGTGGTGGAGGGGGTTGAGTTTGGTGGCGGGAGGATGTCGTCTTTGCTGTTTGCGGATGACGTAGTCCTCTTAGCGCCATCGGGCCACGACCTCCAGCTCTTGCTGGGACAGTTTGCAGCCGAATGTGAAGCGGCTGGGATGAGAATCAGCACCTCCAAGTCTGAGGCCATGGTCCTCAGCCGGAAAAGGGTGGTTTGCCCACTCCGGGTCGGGGGGGAGGTCTTACCTCAGGTGGAGGAGTTTAAGTATCTCGGGGTCTTGTTCACGAGTGAGGGTAAGATGGAGCGGGAGATTGACAGGCGGATTGGGGCGGCATCCGCAGTCTTGCGGTTGCTAAACCAGTCTGTTGTGGTGAAGAGGGAGCTTAGCCAAAAGGCGAGGCTCTCGATTTACCGGTCAATCTACGTTCTAATCCTCACCTATGGTCATGAGCTTTGGGTAATGACCGAAAGAACAAGATCGCGAATACAAGCGGCCGAAATGAGTTTCCTCCGCAGGGTGGCTGGGCTCTCCCTTAGAGATAGGGTGAGAAGCTCAGTCATTCAGGAGGGACTCAGAGTAGAACCGCTGCTCCTCCATGTCGAGAGGAGCCAGTTGAGGTGGTTCGGGCATCTGGTGAGGATGCCTCCTGGGCGCCTCCCTCTGGAGGTTTTCCAGGCATGTCCAACTGGGAGGAGGCCTCGGGGCCGACCCAGGACACGGTGGAGGGATTATATCTCTCGGCTGGCCTGGGAACGCCTCGGGATCCTCCCAGAAGAGCTGGTTGAAGTGGCTGGGGAGAGGGCAGTCTGGGCTTCCTTGCTGAGACTGCTGCCCCCGCGACCCGGACCCACCGGATGAAGCGGAGGATGACGAAGACAAAGACGAAGACCTCGGTTTAAAATTACACGAAATAATACATCCTTTTGATGTTCATAATCACAGCGAACAGAAAAACACAGGGTTGAGCAAGCTAACGGTAGCAGAGAGGCAAGTTAACGGTTGTTGTCTCTACTGGTGGAGAGGGCGAGCTCGATTAGGTCAGGTTTCTCGGGAAATTAATTCTGATATGAATTATCATGTTTAGCCTCTTCAGGAGACATGCTAGCGAGCTGGGAATTTGGGGATGTTTTGCCAACATGGGGCTGTTTCTGACGGTGCAGCTGGCACCGGTTTGAAGCTAACCAGTAATTGCTGATGTTCCGCGGCTGAAGATAGCGTTTCACGGGCAAAGCAATTTGTAAGGGTTACAGATTTCAACGGCAACACTCTTGCCTGAAAGATGCTTCAAGTGTAAATGAAAAGCAGTTCTTATTCTTTTCAGATTATTGACAGTTAGCAAAAAAAACAGCTCACAGGTACATCAACGCCACCTGTGGGCCGTACTCCTCCCCTCTTTTCCAGAGGAGAAAACCTTGAGCTCCACCTGGAACGTCTCGGTTGTCAGGTCTAGCTTACATCAGCGAAGCAGGCGTCAGGGGCCGCTTCAGTCCCAGTCTTCTTCAGGTAGTCCGCCCAGTCAAAGTCCTGGCCCTCGTACCCCCAGGGCCGCTCCAGGCCCACGCCGTTCTTCAAACACCACTGGATGGGTAATATGCCCGTCGAGTCAGTGTGACACACCACGGACTTGGGTTTAGCGTCAACACTCAGGTCATCCTGAGTGACCTGGAAGTAGACATCATTGAAGACCTGAGGAGAGGGAAGAGTGAGAAAATCAACGTTGAACTGATTTCTTTCAGGATGGAGCAGGCAAAGCAATCAAAATGCGGCTGTGACTGAAATCTAACAAGGAACTTGTCTCCTCACGTTTTCTGTAAATTATGGACTTAATTGTTGCAGTAATTTACCATTCGAGAAGTCTTCTAAGTTACTCATACAACCACTGTCGCTAATGGTATGTAGAGAATACACGGAAGCCCAGCGTTCTCATCCATGGAAAAAAGAAATAATAATGATAATAACGTTAACTATTCTGGCACAAAATATTCATTTGTGATTTTACTAAAACGGAGTGAATGGTGAATTTTGACAGCAACCCTTCATATTTCAGGCTTCATGTTTGTCAACAAGATAGATTTATATCTTTAATATTAAAAAAAATAGAAAAAAAATTAAACACAATTTGAAAATCAAAAAATGTAGTAAGGAGACAGAGAAAAAGCTGAAGGTTTAAAGTTTTAACAAAGAGATAAAGTACTACCAACTGTCACTGGCATACTTGCTTTGTTGCCTTTGACTGTCTTTTTTGTTGTGGTTGCTTTTTGTTTGACATCGTTCGGACATGAATAAGCTTAAAAAAAGGGGTTGATGTCCCGCTGTGACCACTCAGCCGGGGAGTGTCGAGGATGTGCGTGCATGCTAAGATCCACTGGAGACATCCGAGTAGTGAACCGGTGCACAAAAGAACCAGCAACATTCAGTGTTGGTCGGTCACAAACTGACTGCTGCCTCTGTTCGTACAGGTTCTCTCAGACGTGTCATAGTTGAGGGGGGAAAAACAAAAAAACAACAACGTGGCAGCGATACGGCTTAGCATGGCCATGCTAATGTAGGCAGCTCAACAATAATCTTTGGATTATTATGGATTGGAGGTCAGCTTGATTCACGTTTTAAACGTGCGTGTCCCACCTTGGTGACAGAGACGGGGCAGATCTGCAGCTGCTCCCACGGAGAAACCATCTCCAACTTCATCCCCATCGTGAAGGAGTGCTTGGGCAGGTCCACGTGGTCCTGACACAGTGAAGTCACAACGATCAGACAGATGTGCTCCATTTTTGGTGCACACACACACACACACACACGCACGCACACACGCACACACACACACACACGCACACACACACACACACCACACAATGTGGGTCATGTAAACCCTGCTGGGTGGCCATGTGATAAATGAATGTTACTCCTCTAATAAAAGGTCGGCAATCTCAGGCTGCTGATTATCAGGAAGAAACACACAAGAAAACGCCAGAATAAATGTTAGTTTTTGCATGTTTGACTGAGAAACCTGCTTAATTTTTTAATTTTACTTTTCCTGGGATTAAACAACTCTGTTTGTTCCACCACGTTACAACTTTTTTGAATTAGTTTTTTGTTTTGTTTTGTTTCAGACGATAAAAATAATGATTTTCTCACTCAGCATTATGGGTAATCATTGATTGATATGAAGTAGAGAACTCTTTTAAACTCCAGTTCAGCCTTCATCTCCAGTAGTTTGGTGATGCGTTAATATTAGTATTCACTGAAAGATTACTTCATAAATTGACATTTCATATTTTTGTCTGTTTTGCTGCCAATGATTCTACGTGAAAATGGTCAGTAAATTAAATTGTTTGTTGTCAGAGTTTCACGAAGCACACCGACTCACCTTGAACACCTCCAGCGGCAGAGGATTCTTCTGTCCATCGAGTCGGGCATCCTCAAGAGCTTTCTGCCAGTCGGGGGCGCTCTTCAGGGGCCTGAGCTCTGAGGATTCAAGAGAAGAAGAGACTTTTCTTACGATCAAACTTTGTATCAGAGCTGCATTCAAAGAACACTGCAACTTTTTTAGGAAATATGATTATCCTCCATTCTCCCCCGGGCCAAAGAGGAAAGACTCATGCTAGCTAGCTTAGCACAATGAATGGTAGTCGATGGGAAGTGTTAGCATACATCTAACCAGTCCTCCAGTTGGACCTTCCATTTAAAACAAGATGGTAAATAAGACAGTGTGAGTTGACGGGACTAGATTCTCACCTATGGGCGGTTCCAAGGTGAGATGGTTCTCCAGGGCCCAGCCGAGGGGGCGGAGCCTAACATCCAGGTAGAACAGCCACATATCCTGAGGCTTGTGGTCTTCAGAGAGGCCGGCGTAGCGTAGACGCAGCCGCCCTCCGACGTTACAGATGACACGGACGGGCCAGTAGAGGAAAGGATCGGAGATGTCCCGAAGCTCTAGAACCGAACCGTCGAGGATCAGATCCACCGTGTTTTTACCCCTCAGAGGCTGAAAGGGAGACAGACTTTATTCAGGAATCTCCTGAAATCCAAGCCGTTCGAAAGCTAAAAATCACCGGTTCCATCGACCTCAGACACCTGCCAGCATCGAAACCAGAAGCTCTCAGTGCTTGCTCCCGCCTGACAAGCTGTAATGAAAAAGTTAATTTCATTTGCCTCTCGCACACCAAACGTGGCCCCAGAGAGTGAAACATGCACACGTAAAAACAGGTGTGTGTGACACAAGAGCACACAAAACAAGGTTTTGTTTATCTTTTTAGATTCACCGCACCACAGCTTGGAAGGCCTTCCGTGAATCCGACTAAGCTCTGGGAAAAAAAAACAAAAAATAAAAACACTTGCAAATCTGCAAAGATTTTAAGTCAAGATCTTTTCTTTTACAGCAAGTAAAAGGCCTGAGGCTAACAGTAAAATCCTGCCGGTCTTGGTGATGCGGGATCTAGTGACTGATCCAGAACGCCTCCAAAATTGAATCACTCGTTCCTTGTAACACGACCCATCTTTCCTCCAAATTTCATCAAAATCCCTCCATTAGTTTTTGAGATATCCTGCTATCACTGATCACATCATCTCCTCCTCCAGTGGTCCTCGCACCAAGGTACTGATCCGGAGTCCCCAGGTCACTTGAGTAAACAAACACATTTTGCGGCACATGCAGAATCTTTTACTTCATTTTTTTTGGGGGGGGGGGGGGGGGGCGTTCTGGGGGAATATTCCAGGAACACTCGTGGAAACACACCCCACTGAAGACCAAGGTTCAGGGGGCCGAGTATCAGAGAGTTGAGTGTGAGATTCCTCCACCCAGAGGAGGAAGATGTTGGGGGTGACCAGAAAACAAAGTATGAAGCGTAATGCATCACTTATTTGCAGGCAGTAATAAATTAAAATAAATAGTACTTTTGACATAGTTAATGAATATTAAATCGCATTTTTTTGAGTAATGAGCTTAACACTTGTGTTACACACACGCACGCACACAAAAGTAAACTTTTCCACAGAGCTGCAGCAAGAAGTCAAACAGTTGTTTTATTTGACTGAGAACAAGAACAGACGGGCTTGAAGGAGGTTCTTTGATATCTGATCCGGTTTTGCTGGCTTTCCTTTCGTAAACACGACAACGTTTACTCATTTTTGATGTAACAAATTAACAGACAATCACACACACGTCTGAACATATAAATAAAAAAATCTAACGGACTGGAAAAAGGCATCACGTTTCTTTGTAATCTTTGTTTCTTGCAGTAAACGAGGGTCGGGGAATACGGCCGTACATCACGCGACGGTGAGGAGACCCGGCTTCCTACATCCGTGCCTTATCTGATCATTCTCACGATTTCAGCTGCCCAGGTTACTGGCTGAGTTTAGTCGGGAATGCATTCTGGGAAGAGTCGTCCCAACCAACCCAAGACGCCGGAGAAGTTGCTGTGACCCGGTGAAACGTGTTGAACTCACCCCCTCCAGCAGGTTGGCCGGCGCCGTCCTGGAGCCCGTCAGGTCCTGGATGAGGAACTCTGTCCAGTCGCTGTATTTCTCCTTGATGGCTGCAAAGAGACAAAACAAACAAAACAAACAAAAACAAAGTGACGCTGAGATTAAAAGACGGACAGACGCAGTGACAACAGTGCTGTGATTTACCGCTGCTGAGCAGGCACACACGGGCAAACACTGCGATTCTACCGATGCGGCGTTTCAAGGAGAATTTTCGAATCGAAACTGAAGACGTGAAATAATTCGCCAGCGGATGTCTCCGAGCGTTCATGTGAATAATGGTTATTTAAGTGCACTGGTATGAGATCAGGGTCAGGGACAGAAACTAGAAGCTCAGAATATCAGACGGTTATTCGTAACTTCCTCTGCCAGCCGTAAACGCGTTGAGATTGAGGTTCCCCGGGTCAGACGCCACCTTTAAGAACGCGGGCGATGGAACTGATCCGAGGCACGAACGAGGGAAAGAAAGAGAACCAAAAATCAAAGTCATAACCTTGAGATTTAAAATTAAAGGTGTGAGATTGGAGATTCAGGATTATGAGATTAAAAAAACAAACAAATTATGACTGTGAGATGGAAGGTTGAAATTATGAGATGAAAAAGTCCTAAAACAAAAAAGTCGTAGTTAAATGTCTTTTTACTGTTTTTACTTTTTTAATCTGATCATTTATACTTTCCATCCTCGAAAAAGGACTTTTCCACGATGTCGTTGCAGCTGGTTTTTCTCCAAACGGGGCGTTTTTGTGTCACAGTTGTGACTTTTTGATCACTTAATCTTGAATTTAAACAGAAAAAGAAGAAGAAGAAGAAGAAGAAGAAGCAGAAGAGAAAAACCAAAACCAATTTAGAAAAGAAAAGAAAAGAAGAGAAGACCAGTTGAGAGACTAAAAGCAAATCCTGCTTGGGACTTTCCTGATAAATATGAAACCGATGAGCACTGTGATGACATTGTGGCTAAAACAGGTGCTAACATGTTTTAACGTCTTTCCCCTCGTGTCAAAAAAATCAAAAGGAGACGTGAACGCTGTGAAGCGCAGCTCTCAAAGCAAATAAAAGGAGGATCTGCGTCTTCAACAACATAAACCCATCAGGATTAAAAGGTTTCTTTTTTATTGTTTGTTTGTTTTTAAATCACACAATCAGAACCAGAAGTCCCGGTTCTCCGATAGAGACACCCTATCTAATGAGACAGGGACCCTGGAAGGCATCACCTTGGCCCCCAGCATGACCGTAGGGAACCGAGGAGTTCTCTTCGATCAGGATCTGTCCTTTAATGCCCACATTAAGCAAATTTCTAGGACTGCTTTCTTTCACTTACGAAACATCGCTAAGATCAGACACATCCTGTCTCAAAAGGATGCAGAAAAACTAGTCCCTGCCTTTGTCACTTCCAGGCTGGATTACTGCACCTCCCTCCTATCAGGCTGCACCAGTAGGTCCCTAAAGACTCTCCAGCTGGTCCAGAACGCTGCTGCCCGCGTGTTGCCTAGAACTAGTCGAAGAGACCATGTCTCTCCTGTACTGGCTTCTCTGCATGGCTCCCTGTTAAATTCAGAATAGAATTCAAAATTCTCCTTCTACCATCAAAGTCCTCAACAGTCAGGCTCCTTCATCCCTGACAGAGCTCCTAGTACCCTATTACCCAGCCAGAACCCTTCGCTCCCAGGATGCGGGGTTCCTGCTGGTTCCTAGAGTCTCTAACAGTAGAATGGGAGCCAGAGCCTTCAGCTGTCAGGCTCCCCTCCTGTGGAACCGTCTCCCAGTTTCATTCCGGGATGCAGACACCCTCTCGACCTTTAAGAGCAGACTTAAGACCTTCCTTTTTGATCAGGCTTCTAGTTGGACTGCTTAGGCTGGCCCTTAGATATGCTGCTGTAGGCTCAGACTGCTGGGGGATCTCCCATGATGCACTGGGCTTCTCTCTACTCCTCTCTGTCCTCCTATATTTGTCATACATAAATCATACTCATACGTGTTACTAACTTGTCTTCTTCTCCCCTCATCCCAGATCCCGGTGCTGCTGGAGGAGGCTGCAGACCTGAAGAGGCTCAAGCTGCCACCCGTAGCTCCACCTGCTCACGTCCCCATCTGTCCATCAGTCTCTTCCCTTTCTCTCTCTCTTTATCTCTGTCCCTCTCTTTCCTTCCGCATATCTGTCTTCCTCCATTCTCTGTCTTTGTCTCTGCCCCGCTCTCCTGCTCTCTTTCCCCCCAACTGGTCAAAGCAGAAGGCCGTCCCCACTGATCCTGGATCCGCTCCACGTTCCTGCCTGTTAAAAGGAAGGTTTTCGTCGCCACTGTTGCAGGACGTGCTGCTGATGGAGAATTGTTGGGTGTAGATTCATTGAAGGGGTGAGGTGATGGACCTGCTCTACCTGTAAAGTGTCATGACAGAACTTTTGTTGAGATTTGGCGCTATATAAATAAAACTGACTTGACTTGACTTCATCCGTGGACATGAACTGAACCTCCGGTTCTGCAGCTTCCTGAGGAGGTGACCAGATTTGTCTCCCCACATCATCACTAAAAAGCCAGGTTTCAGCTTATTTGCATACGGCCTTGTGGTTTGTGTCTGTTTCCTGCTTCACACGGTGCAACAGGGTTATATAAGTCCCGCATTCATCTGCTGCCTCAGCTTTTCATTTGGACTCCTGATATCAGCCCCGTTAGTCAGCACTAAAAACCTCCACAAACTCGGACACTTGTCGGAGTCTCTGAGATGTTGCCAAATGAGTCATAGAATGACAACAACATGCAAAGAGAAGTGACATTCCCTGCAGCGGCGGTTAGCATCAAGCTGCCGTGGCGGTGAAATTCCACAAACTCACACAAGATTCAGCTGTCAAGGCTCATTTTCTCCCTTTTAACATCTTTGTCAAGCTTTTCTTTGCTATATTTATCATGTTAGACGAGTTTTTTTCCCCCTACCTTTTTGTTTTGTTTTGTTTTTTTTACTACATTTTTTGAGGTTTTATTGAGCTGTTCTTTTGTTGGTGCTATCTTTAGTGTGGTCATCGAGGGTGTCTTTTGTCCTGTTGACAAGCGGTTTTCTATCGTGAGCACACACGTGTGTTACTCTCAAATGTGTGCTTGGACAAGCTGTGTTGCTCAATGTTCACGTTCATCACGGCATTTGTATGTTTTGTGTTTTGACTTAAAACTTAAAAAAAAAAAAATCAAGTACATCAAATAAATCTATTTTTAAGCAGTTTCTTCAGTGAGCACGAACAAGAACGGATGCCTTTTAATACAGGGGACTAGAAAGTTTAGGAAACACTGGCATTTACCACCAAAACCAGAACGGTCTACAGTAAATTTGTCGAAGGTGTAAAATACCACCCAACCCTGGAGCTCCCTTCAGTAAAAACACCACATCTGCATATTTCAACTGCCTTCACTGCTTTAAATACTTCAACTCGCTAAAACTCGTACCCTAACGTCCTCTTCAGCTTCTCTATTAACTTCCTGTTTTTTCCCCCCAACGCTTCAACTTAAATAAACCGAGATGATCTGTACTTCTACTTTTTTTGGAGCGGCATTTGTTTACCGGACAGCTAAAATGTGTTATGTAATGACAAAGAGTGAGAAGGTGTGTGTGTGTGTGTGTGTGTGTGTGTGTGTGTGTGTGTGTGTGTGTGTTTTCAGTTGTTGTTGTTTGTTTTTAGGACAAGCAGAAACAGTGGATCCCAAACTTCCCACTCGGCACACACACACACACACACACACAAAACACAAAACGCCTCAGAATGCAACGCAAGCTCATCTCATTCTCCTCCACTTCCAACTGAAGGCCGAATCGCTCTTCAGATTTAAAACCTGCATCATCTGAGTCATTCTTTGAAGCTTTATTTGTGCTTATTGTTAATATAATCTGTTTTCCAATCAGATTCTTCTTAATAAATATGGCTCAGTTAGCTCCGCGGGGCTGCTCCAGATTGTAAATACATAATTGACTTATGAGACCAAATCAATAAATCCTCTCATGGACTCCAGAAGTCCTGCTTGAATCAAATAAACAACCATGGAATTTTCTGGCAAACAAATCAATATGCCAGAGGGAGCCAGCGTTTCCCTGCGACAGCGTTCGTCTGGGCCACACAGACTAAGGCTGTATGCCCATTTAATAATAGTGTTTTTTCCTGTGAGACTGTTTTCTTTCCTCGCAACACACACACACGCACACACACGCACACGCGCACACACACACACACACGCACGCACGCACACACACACACACACACAAGCATGTGTTGATCGCGAGTGTGCAGAAATAGATAAACTATTTTTACAGATCCTGTCCAGATTAGTCATGAAGCCATATAGAGCCAAACAGTAGCTGCAGAAGCTAAAACATGCTCTCCCTCTCCTCTCCCCCTCTGCTGGCGCCCCCCTCCTCACCCCCCCCCCTCCTTTTCATTATACAGTAGTTCTTTGTGTGTAAATAATTATCCATTTTTCTTCATTTCCATGCTAAAGGCAGCAGACACATAGAGGACTGACTTTCACATAACAATAAGTGCATAATTAACCTTGAGGGAGGAGATCTTCAACATCCTCCCCCACTAGCCCCCGACACCCTCCCGCAGCAAACCCCCCTCCCCACCCCCTTCTCTCCTCCCAGAGGCTCCGGCTGCTCTGAAGCTTTGCTGCAAATATCCAGCATAAAAGCAAACAAATATGAATAAAGAAGTATGAATATTTGCATATTCCTCCAGCTCCTCTCCTCTGTAAACAAGCTCCGTCTCTGAGCACCAGGCTCATTTAAAAGCTTTACTTTGGATAATCAATGTCATAATTAAAGAAGAAAAATCGGCTCTGTGTTGTTGTTGTTGTTTTTTTGTTTTTTTTTCCTTCCCGCCATCGCAGCAGTGCAACAGATTCTAATCAGAGCTAATGGGAGCAAATTAGGCCTGATTTGCCCTGCGTCTCCTCCACTTGCCTGCGTGGAGATGAGCAGCACGAGGGTGGAAGTCATCTCAAACCATTACCTCCTCCCATTTCAACTGACAGGCTCTCCGACGAGGCCGCGAGCACGAGTGCAGCAGACAGGCCTTATTTACGCCGCGCCGCTGACATTTTTATAGCCCCGCTCATGAAAGATCGGGGGATATTAGAGCAATTTGTGTAAATATGAATTACCTCGGTGATGCATTTGTGGTAAGTGCTAAAGAGCCATTAGGGACCAGCACATACAGTAAAGATTAGGGCTAGGCCTGAGTAATCGATGCCTCAATTGCTCGCCCGGAATGAGGAAACTCAAGGGGTTAACCAGGAAACTACACCTTTTAGTTATTGATCCTCTTGTTCTCGGATCAAGCCTGATCCAGGGCGGTGATACTGCCCTCAGAATAACAGCCAACATGTGAGGAGCTGGCTTTGAGAGTCGTATTCTGCTGCTGGCTGACTGTTCGTAGCCAAACTAACATCACGCCATCTCAGATCTTTGCTCTGCACTGGTTATTCTCCCATCATACTGGCTCTTCTTCTGTTTGACTGGCACAGACCAGGCTCCAGCCACATGAGCTAGCAGGATCAATCAGCCTGTGCCTTTCGGCAGAACGAATACATGATTGTGCAAAAGATTTACCAAATAATAAAGAGAAAACAATAACAATTATCAACTCTATTTGACTCGCACCTTGACTTGCGCCTGATAGCTGATGCTATATTGGCTGAATATTCATAAACACCTCCTTTTGTTACAACTTTATTTCCCGCTGTAATTAATTTCTCTACATCTTTCTACGTGCTTGATGACAGTATTGACATTCACAGGACTTCCTGCGGTTACTGCAGCTGGGAAAGTATTTCTGGTGCTGAAAAAAATGAGTGCACTTGTGAAGTCGTGTGTGTGTGTGTGTGTGTGTGTGTGTGTGTGTGTGTGTGTGTGTGTGTGTAGATCAGGATCAAAACAAAAAAATGACAAACACACAGAGTTTTTTCTATAGTCACACATTAGCATTGGATTGCAGCAGGTGAAGGAGTTGAACAAAAGTCGACTGATCACTTTTCCAAACTTATCAGGAAGTTGGCCGACAAATATGTGCTGTGCTGAAAATGCAGCAGTCATTTGAATAAGCCGACTGTGCGGTGAGGGTGTGGTGGCAGCGGGCAGGATGAATACGTGATTGTACAAAAGAGTCAGTAACCAGGATGAACGGATCAATATGCTTTGTGGGCTCACTCGGTGAAATGTTTCAAGGTTTGGGAGTCACACCCACACTGATGCAGCTCTTTGATTATTTCTCGCTATCATCAAGCTGATTCTTCAAACAGCAAACTTGACTACACACACACACACACACACACACACGCGCACACACACACACACACGCACACGCACACACACACAGCCGACGACGGCTCTATCAGCCAGCGTCATCTCCAGCAGTCTCAGGCAGGAAGCAGTGTGGTGAATTCATTATGCAAATGATCTCTGTTGGGATCTGTTCAGCGAGCAGCTTCCTTACCACATGACCAAACTTGTGATGCAGCCTAAAAAAAGGCTCTTTACATGAATGGATTTGTGTTCGTCCTCACATGCAGGTGCACACATGCTTACACACACACACACACACACACACACACACACACACACACACACACACACACACACACAGGAAAAGACCGAGGGTCTGATAGAGCTTCTTTCCTTCGTATGCCATCAAGAAATGCTATATTTTCCCTCTCTGGATGAGTGAAAAGGATTAAACTTGTAGAAATGCAGTTTAATATCCTGTTCAATATCAAATATGTTTCAAGAAGTGAACAAAGAGGGGAAAAATTTCATTTAAAAGATTGTATCATATTTATATTTTACAGCCCTTTCACACATTAGCCGTTTCAAACGAACCCTGGTGCCCATCGTACTCTTGTTCATTTGATGCGTGAAAGGACACAGACCAGACAATAGGATGTGAGCCAAGAAAAAAACCTAGAAACATTCCGTTCAATGGCTCTCTCACGCGAGAGTGATAGGTAGGATGCAACTCTGACACGTGTTTCAACGTGTGTTCATTGTATCACATGTATTTCCAGGTTGTCTGATGGCTGGGAGGGAGTGTGGGGGAGGAGGAAGGTAGGAAAGTTTGGGCACCAAACTTTCTACTTTCAAGTCTATAGACCGAATCACACTGCTGACACTGAGTAGCAGCTCACTCAAATCAACCAGTACCTGAACGCAGCACGCTGACTGTGACTGTCAGCACACTGAGAGCGGGAGCACAGCAGAGAGAAGTAACAGTAAATCAAAAATAGCATAAACCTAACTTGCACCTGGTGAAATGCACACGCGTGGCTATGGATATCGAGTTAGCCTCAACGCTAATTTCTCCTGCAGTGACGTCAGCTAGCGGTAGTAGCAGCCCGCCTGCCGCTAGCTGGAGTCACTGGCACTTTACCTGCAACCAGTGTCGCCGTTCAGCCGTGTTTGCATGTTAAATCAAAAGTTTGGAATTTCTTTTGTTACTACAGAATAAAGAGGTACTGAAGTAGCTGAAACGTGAGCGCGAACACAACTCTAAAAGTCAGTTGAGACACTTTTTAAACTAAGACAAGTAGAAACGGACATAAAAGTAAATGCTGTTGTACAGTTGCACAGTTTTATACAACACAACAACAACACAGGTCAGTGAGTTTATGATGTAAAAAATCTATAAATACAGCAAAAAAGTCACAAAGCTCCAACCTGACATAAGTCAATATGAGCCGATATTATTGGCTCCGCCACACTGATATCAGACTTGAGGAAAAAAGAGGAAGAATTCAACAGTCACTTGAAAATGTGTTATAGGCTTTTAGGCAACACAGTTTTGTTTTATCGGCCACTCGGCAGCTCTCTAATTTCTGACGCGTCGTTGCTCAACTGGTGGATGTTTTCTTTTGATACAGATGACAGTTGGCTTTTTTTATCAAGTCATCACATTTCTCACATTTCACTGCCGCGCTTCACACTACTTATCACATGAGCACACCTTACTGGAGCAGGCACAGGCAGCAGCAAGTATCTGTGTGTGTGTGTGTGTGTGTGCGTGCGCGTGTGTGTTATCACTCTGCTAAGACACTCAGCTATAAAGGAGTTACATGCAAGAAAGCAGCAAGGCATGAGCTGTGAAGTCACTTCCTGTGAAGAGGTGGAAGGAGGAAGAGGAGGAGGAGGAGGAGGAGGAGGAGGAAGCACATGGTGCATGCTGCTGCCCTGAGGCCTAAAGTTATTGATTTGATGTTAGCCGCTAGTGAGCCAGGCAGTTAGTCAGGAGCACTGTCAGAGCCGCTTACCTTTTCTTAGGTAATTGTTATCTGAGAGACAAAACACAAACACAGAGGAAACAAATAAAACAGGTAGCTGTGACTCAGGTGTGTGCACGCATCAACACACACTCTCTTCATATTCCAGCTAACTAAGCAGCCACGCACGCACGCACACACACACACACACACACACACACATGAATATGATGCAAAACCCTGAAATAAAGCAACACTTTTCTCTTCCACCTTCGATTACACTGTTAGAGCTTCAGTTTGCATCAGTAGAGACGCAGCAACGTCAGCTGTCCATCACAACTAATGAGAGGAGAAAAGGTTGGAAATGCAAGACTCCTCACTTTCAGAATAAAAGCACTTTTTGACTTACAGGAGAAAATACAACCGATTCAGTCGACGAGCGCTGTTGTCTGCAGCATTAATGCTCACGTAAATATGTTTCTGACAAAAGAGTGCTGTGTGGCCTGTGTGGTCTCGTCATACTTTTTCTCCGACTGTACAAACACACACGCACGCACACCGGTGTTTCAAACCCGGTCGATGCTGTCCGCACTGTGAGGAGACAAGAAGATGCCCTTCTGTTTTTTTCTTTTTTTTAATGAAGGAATATTCCTGAGCTTGAAAACACGACTTTAAAGATTTCTTCCGTGAACCCAGCTGATAATTGTGCTACAGAAATCCGCTGGTACTCGGCAGTTCATGAAGGCGCTGCAGAATAAATGCAGAAAACAGTTTGAGGCAGCAAAGGAATGATAATTTGCAGTGGAGTGGAGATGAAGAACAAAGAAAAGACACGTTCATTAACACCACAATGCTCGTCTGAGTTAATTCAAACTCCTGGCCGGTGTGAGTTCGAATAAAATCATGTGATAGTCGTAGAAAAAGCCCCTTGACTGCAGTTTTAATTTGCTCCGTGATAGATAATCCACCGAGATTAATCACCTTGTCAGCCTGAGATATTTCAGAGGAAAAAGGAGGAAGTTGCTGAGAGCACCTGGTGCCGGGGAGAGGATGAGAACGCCCGAGTCGGGTGGAATTATATCCAGGTCATCTCCACAACAACAGCAGCGCACGCCATCCATCAAGTGGGAAGTGCGGAGAAAAATAACTGGTCTGAATGAGAGTGGGGAGGGTGAGTCATGGATGTGAGGGTAAGAGGGCGGCTGCAGGTAGAAATGTCTCTTAAAGCTTCAACGACTACGAGGCACGGCTGTTTGAGACGTATTTGCCTAAGATCAAGTGCAGCGCTCCCTCATTCAGCCTGGCTGAAAGTGGCGGCGAGGGCGTGATGTGTCACTCTGATAAATGGCAGCTCCTGACAATCAAAGCACTCTGAGGAAAAACCTGCTATTCCACTTAATGAAAACGTTATTTGATAAAAGGTAGATTGTTGAGCTCATTACTAAGAATACCCAGGAAGCAGACAGCTAAATAAAAACCCAGCAGAGAATCCACTTCAGAATCTGGTGGCTCGTCCATAAATCCTTCTACAGACAGGAAATCCCAGTTAGTTTGGTCCAGGATCCTCTTTGCTTGCCTGGTTCAGGATTTCCGTCTATTTCCAGAGAAAACTGAATGTGGAAAAGCTGCTTCAAACTTCTGTGCTACTAGAGAGTTGAATTACCTTTGAATCCAAGCTAAAAACCTCTCTTTTTAAACACTGTTTTTAAATCTACTGAATATTTTGGGGGGTTTTAATCTCTGTGTTATTGATTGATTCTAAAGTTTTTATTCTGCAACGCTTGCTTTCACTCTTTCTGGTGCATTTTTCCTTGTGGACTTTAATTTAAATTGTGCTCCATGAGTTAATTTGTCTTGCTGCTTCTAACGGCTACAATATTTTTTTTGGTCTTTGATTATGCAACAGATAAATATCTTGATTAATGTCACAAAATATTGAAAAAAAAAACAACCCCAAAACATTCCATAAATGTTCTGATAGTGCGTTTTTAGGTTGATAAACTGTAACCCTCCAATCCAGACGGTGGTAGTAACACTCGACGCCCCCGACCATGACGCCTTGATACTCCCTCAGGCTGAGGGTGTACAGCTCCTCAGACGATTAGTCTCTTGTGCTCTCTGTTGCTCAGGAAACCGCAGAATCCTACAATGTTACATAGTAAATCATAATAAGAGTGCTTCTTTGTGTGTTGGGCTGCAATTCTCTGAAAGTCGACCGGTTCCACTATTCAGGGGCAGGCAGCCGCCGCCGCGCTGGAACCCGCAGCAGCCGAAATACACTTCTTCCATCACCGTCATCAGAGGATCCACAGATCATCGTGTTGGATTCATACACAACAAACAGAAGCGAGGACCACTCACAACCCCCCTGTCAGTGGGATCAACAACGACTTTCTGATCACCAGCCGTTGGATTTATTGGCGAGCGCACGCAGCTCAACTGCCTGTGCCCCGGTTTGCTGAGGGAGGTCTCACAGAGTTTCTTCCTACCTTCAGGGGGCATCAGGGTCTTGTTGTTCTGGGCACACCAGCCCACTGGGTGCAGCTCGGCGGTCATGACATCGCACCAGAAGTCGGCCTTGCGGTCCTCGCCGTAGCCGCTGAAGCGCAGCAGCAGCAGCTGGCCGCAGGTGGTGATGATGGTGGCCACCCAGTAGGTGTCGGGGCTGCTCTTATTGGCCACCTCCAGCTTCATACCTGGCTGGAAGCTGCTCTGGAGGCTGATCTCCACCTGAGACCCACAGCAGAAGAGATGGAGAACGTAAAACGCAGATCCCTCCAGACTTATTTTAAAATGATGCAACAATAAATCAAATGTTTTCTTTTATCCCATCAATAAACAAAACTATGAATATGCACATAGGGTTCATTTCCGACTGTAATTTCTCAGCTTTTGTGCACTGGCAACTTGAAAATTTCCACATCACACTTGTAGGTTGGCTAAGCTTGGCTCCATAAGCGATTTCACAAATAACCCCCGTAGGTATTCGCCTTAAACGGAGAAGTAAGACGACCACAGAGACTTTCCACTTTCAACAGATGAATGTGAGAACAGACCTCTAGTGTCACACTTCGCTTCAACATCCTTCTCGCAGTCAAACCATCAAACATCAAACTGAAGGAACGCAAAAAAACAACAACAACCCAAAACCCACATTTTCCATTAAAAGAGGGTCTTAAAAGTAACATTGCAATGTCATGGTTTGTTTAATTGTTCATGTTATCTTTTGAAGGCAAAACATTTGCCACTTTTTTGTGTTTTATTGAAGTGTAAATTAAAAATCCAGAATGTTCTCCAGAGCTGCTTTGACAAGCTCTCTGGAGTTTCTCCGATGAAATGAAACTTTGTTTTTCTCTTTTTGTAGTTGGCCAGAGGAAAGTAAATCACAGTCTTCGGTGGCCTGTGGTTCTGGGGGATTTAAAAGCATTTTATCATTTTCCGCATCAAACGAAACTTGAACTAATGAAGAAAACAAGCTCGTAAGGCTGGCAATTGTCAGTTTCCACAGAAGAGGAGTGAAAATGCATGTGATTAAACCGATGAAGAAACAGAAAATACAGTCAGAAACGTTTCCGCCCCCCCTAAAAGTCCCACTTCACTCTCAAAAATGTGACTTTGAATTCAGAATTAAAGTTTTTTTTCCTTTCAAATAACATTTTGACACGAGTCAACATAGGCTTCATGTTCTCACTCTCTACTTCTTAAAATATCATTTTAGGATTGGAGATAAAACAATTTTATAGAAACGAAACACAAAAGCAAGAACTGTGACTTTCCCCATTAGAAATCAGACTGAAACTGAAAGTTGTTTATTTTTGTTTTTTGATTTTTCCAAAGACAATTTTCCGGTGACACTGATCCTCTTGTGTAAGTCGCCACCCTGATGACAACAACCAAAAATGTAATGTGTTTAATCCATGATATTCCACTGATAGAAAAGCTTCCCACACCGTTGATTTAATAATCAGCTCCAGCGAATCAAGCTGGTGCCTCCTAAACAAACCAGCCCAGAGCCGCTCGTCTGTGCTGAGCATCAGCTCGCCCTTGTGCTGCCACGGATCTGGAACAACAAACGAATGCAGAATAATGTGTTTCCAGCCTCGCCACGGGCTGCCATACAATTCTTGAGAACACTACAAGCCTAACAGGATGTTCACATTCAGCAACGACACACGCGCGCGCATGCACGCGCGCGCGCACACACACACACACACACAAGTGAATGGAAAAAGCCAACATCTTAGAAATAAACACAATACGAACGGCCCCGTGACTTCCTGCTACAACAATGCAAACGTGCTGTATCACTCTGACTTATGTAAGAGGGCTATGGGCAGCCTCAGCAGCAAACACTGCCTGTGTGTGTGTGTGTGTGTGTGTGTGTGTGTGTGTGTGCATGCGTGCTCGTGTGTGTGTGAGAGAGGGAGAGGGGGAGAGAGAGAGAGAGAGGGAGAGGGGGAGAGAGAGAGAGAGAGGGAGAGGGGAAGAGAGAGAGAGAGAGGGAGAGAGAGAGAGAGAGACAGAGGGAGAGAGAGAGAGAGAGAAGGAGAGAGACAGAGGGAGAGAGACAGAGGGAGAGAGAGAGAGAGAGAGACAGAGGGAGAGAGAGAGAGAGAGAGAGAGAGAGTAAAAGCCCAGGAGAAATCACTGTTTCAATTTGTCCAGGCAGAGCGAGAGATGAGGGCTGCACTTTACTGAATCACATTTTTCTGGGGAATTCATGGTCCGTTTCCCAGTGACTCCACTCTCTCACCAACAAGGCAATTTAACTTCCCAGGAGACGTCAGCGGTCCAAATCACTACACGCAGAACGAGTCCTTCACTCGTAAAACACACCGCGTACCCGCATCCTATCACATTCATCACTCCAGGTGATGTAAGAAACTAAAACACTCTTTTATAACAGTTTAAATTACCGGCACACACGCCTCCACCTCTGACAGCTGCTCTGACGGTCAAGCTGAGGAGGATAAAGTCCTCGCATCCAGGAGGGATCAACGGCTCGCGCCCATCTGGCCCTCTGCTGTGATGCAACACGCTACTGGAGGCAAAGCCGCCTAATTGTTTGCTGACAAGGAGAGTTTATTTGGGATGGTATTTCCCTCACCACAGGGCAGCAGCAGAAGATAAGCAGGTGAGTTTTAACAGGTTGGGAGCGGCTGAGGTGTTCCTCACAGCAGCCTCGTGTCTTTTGAACTGTTTTTTTTTTTTATGGGAGGCTACAAGGCAAGGCAATTTTATTTGTAGAGCCTGGTTTCACCACCAGTTTGTCTCAAAGGGCTTTACATGGCATCATAACAACATCCCCTGCCCTTAGACCCTCACATCGACTGAGGAAAAACTCCATAGAAAACCCTACAGTGTTACAAGCACCCCCCCCCCCCCGAAAATTGAGAACTGTTCATCTTTTAGGAAAGCAAAGCGCTCCTCACTGTCACTTTCTACCCAGCTGACCGTCACCCCAGACCTGAACGAGGAAACCAGACGATCGTCCTCACCAATCGTCGCCTGCAGAGTGTCAGGACCCCTCACCAACCAGCGTGTCGTCCTCTCCCTCCCTGGTTCACCCAGAGCCAAGACTACAACTACGACTGCCCGTGCTCTTACTTCCACAAGCATCCCGTATCCTAGCAACCAAACGCTGCACCACCTCTGAGGCACTCTCAGCTGGGGGCACCTGACTTTTTCAGCCAGAAAAACAAACAAACAAACAAAGAAAAAACAACACGTTGGTGGACATTAAACCTTTAACAGCACAGCTGGCTGAAAATAATTACATAATTACTCCCCATAATGGTTGTTTCACTTTGGGCTGATCAAATTGGTGGGTGCGGTTCCTTTCCTTTCCCTTAAATTAGAACTCGGAACCCTCTGAAGCAACAGCTTGGTTTGCTTCGGTTCTGTGTTGCTGACCAGTTTCCACACCATGACATGCTTTGCCTCCGGAGCTGAAGAACGCCTTCACCACCACCAGGGAACACGTTCTGTGCCCGCTCATGAAAACCCCCAGTTTGTGTTTGCAGAGGAAACCTATCCTTTTTTTTCTCTCTTGTGAACTGTGGTGACGTCATCACGTGACCCTCCTCGCTGTCTTCTAGCGCGGTCATGCAGGTGGACATCCGTGACAGTGCTGATGTGTCCGTGTTTAAGTCCTCAATCCAAACCCAGCTTTTCTGAACTGCTTTCCATGTGCGATTACATGAGATTATTGCGAGTTTTTGTCATCGTTTCAACTCGTGTGAAGCATCTTTGAGCTCAGAGAAAAACGCTCGATAATTCAAATCCAATTCTTCACTTTCTTTTCCTTCTTAATATTCCCCGTAAAGATGATTTCAATGTTCTTTAGTTTTCTGTTGACATGTTTTTAATGTTCCTCTCTCTTTGTTGTCAAGCACTTTGAGCTGCCAGTTTTTTATAAAGGTGATATACAACTTATGATTACAAATATAATGTGTTGTCATCAGTATTGCTGTGACCACACGTGACCCGGTGCTCTCTCACACCCCGCCACTGTCGCACCTGGTTGGGTCAAAACTGGTCATGTCCCAGAAATAAGGTTCATGCCCCAGAACCAAGTTTCAGAGAACCTAGAATGGCACCGCTTCAAGAAACAGCGCCAGTTTGGTGGGGAAAAAAAGGCTAACAAAACAACAACAACAAAAATAGTCCCCTTTTGTGTTTTGGGTCCACTTTCAAGAGGACTTATTTTGGTTTGCTTTATAAGAAGGAATGTGACACACACTTGGCGTCCAGGTGATCTTGTTGACTCTTTACTCAAACTGTTCCAGGTTCATGGTTTTGAAATAGACGATTCAGTTTTCTAGAGAATTCAGGCTGTACCGAATCCCATGACTCAACATATCCAGGCTTCTGCTACAACCTCCCATTTGGCTTTAAATGATTAAGAAGAAGGAACTTTATTCAAACTGGTCCGATCCAAGTCTCAATTCTGATATTTTTTTGATACATGAACAAAAAAAAAATCCTTACCTCCTTATAATGATTTCAACCGTGTGGAGGTAAAATAACATGAGGGCCGTTACAACATCTCAAAAGCAATAAAGCACCAGCATAAAACCTATTTAAATCAATCACACTGTTTCCTTTTACGCTCCAGTAATCGAGCTCAATTGTGCTTCAAATAACTGGCAAAGGTCGTCAAACAAGTTGAGCGTCCTGAGGGAACAAAGCCAGTGAGAGTGCGTCTTATTGAACATTGCTGGAGTAGCGCTGCAGGGACCTGGCACCCTGCGATATGTCATTAAGTCGGAGGTTGTGTTTAAAAGATCAGCAGGATTCAGGAGTGAGGTGACCATCATACGTACGTGTCTGAAGGTGGTGTGCGGGGCGGCTTTGGCACCCGTCTCCTCCATGTATTCACCCCAGTTAAACTCCGCCTCCTCCTCCATGGAATCCGCATCTGAAGGGATCCAAAAGGTGAAGTTAATCATCACTGATAAAACAAGACGCCTACGCTGGAGGCTAAAAGTGCCCAACGTTTACATGGAAGCACACAGTTAACCATCAAACACACGGCGTGAGCTGAAGAGTGTTTTAAGTCGTCTGATGCAATCGATGCAACCAATGTTTGTCCTCCCCTGGGAGGTGCGTCCGAGGTGCGAGCGCGTCTCTGTGCGTGCAAACACTCTGCGACCTGCTTTGATGAACCAGAACTTCTGCATCAAATCGAAGCCAAGAATGTGAAAATGCGATGATACTTGGGTTTCTGTGGCACAGGAGGAAGCAGCGGAGATAATGGACAACGTCAACATCGGGCTCAGCGGCAGATGCAACAAAGTCTGCTTGCAAGCAAACAAATAAACCCTGCTGGAGGTTTTGGGCTGCTGCATCTGTAAGTGCGTACTTAGAGTCTGAGGGATCCCGCTGGTGCCATTTCAGCAGCGCTCACCTCGAGGGATTCGATTGGATCTTTGAGAGCCGAGGACAGAACACACTTTAGGTGTGTAAATGCAACTGAACTGAGAAGATTTGTTTGTGTCGTTGCACAATTCAGGGAATCAGAGCATCGACTATCCCGCTTAAATCTCCGTGATAAAGGGCGAGTTTTGAAGTCGGGGAAGATTTCTCCGGGGAAGTGATCAGACACTGGGATTCCCCAAACCTACAAGCGCTTGCTTCATCACCCGAAATCCCCCCTGCACGCGCTCCTTAGTCATCAGAGACAAAATATAAACAAGATCGCCGTCAGCGAGCTAAATCCACAACGTCGCACCAACCCTTCTGATTTTTCGACGTATTTGGTCAGCCTGCCTTCATCGCTCACCTTTGTTCACCTCTTCTTCTTTCACGCTGGCGGAACAGCGTGACATCACTGCAGCGGGAGCCATGTGCTGCCCCCGAGTGCCAGACCGCATCCTGCTCCTTCCACTTCCTTGACGAGCGTTGACCTTTGACCTGTGTTGTGTCTGCTCTTCACTGCAACATTTCACCTGCCTCCACTTACCTGGAGCACAAAGATAAGCAGGTCTAATTGGTGTGTTTATACGACATGTTAGTCCTCTAAGAACTGGACTTCTAGACGACACGTGAAGTGACGCTGTGCCTGATGCGTTAATTCCTGGGTTTACTGTTATATCACTGACGAGCGATTAAGTGAAGTCATTTATCAGGTGTCAGGTCTAAATTATTTTCTACAAGAACAAAGTACTGTAAAACTGTGATTACATCACAACAGCGTTTGATAAGACGATGACTCATCGAAGCTGAGGCATTTACTTAAAGACAAATCTATTATTTAGTTTCTCAGGAAAAATGATCTGGCTGACAGGAAACGATTAAGCATCCTTTGAATGCACAAAAGAAGACGTGGGAGGGTTAGCATGAAAAGTGATGGCCAACATGGTTGAAGGGCAAGGAAGGGAAAAAAAAAAAAAAGTAAAAATAAAAAAAGGCTGCCGCCCCTGAAAACTGCCACTTTATCAACAAGAGACAAGGAAAAAGCCTGGGAGGTGCAGATCGTTAACTCTGGAAAAAAGTTTGGGAGAAGAATGAACAAGAGCATCCGCTGCCTTCTGTGTGTGTGTGTGTGTGTGTGAGTGTGTATCAGTTCTGCATTGTTTGGTTCTGCACATTGTCTGCTGATGTCCTGGATTTGCATACTAAAGCAAAACTCCGATCAGATAACCAATCTGAGTCAAAGAAAGTAGAAGAACTGGAACCTCACCAGCGAGGCAACAGGCCGACAGCAAAAATCCACGGAGGGAAAAAAAACAAACCAAACCATCACACAGATTAATGTCACTAGAAAGAGATGCAAAACATGATGGACGGTATGAAGAAGACCCAACAAATGACGGCGGCTATCTGTGAATAATGGGCAATAACCACCCTGATTTATCTTATTATTAAATTACTTCTGCTAATGAGCCTATCAGCTAAGCTAATTAATAGAGCAAGAAGAAAGGGAGAGAGGGAAAGAGATAAAAGGTAGAGGCAGAGACGAGGACTGAGAGAGACAGATATTGTACTTTTTGCTCCACTACATTTCTCTTTACCCATCAGATACTAGTTACTTAAAAAAAAGAAAAAGGTTTTACACGGAGAAAACATGGTAGTTTTCTCCGTGTAAAACCTCAAATTTCAATCAATCAAAGAACAAATTTGCCTCAAGGGGCTTTCAGGGTACCTTCAACTTTTCTGGCCAATATCAAGAGGGACAAATATCATGTGGTACTTCTAATTTTGACACGTAGTATATACTCAATAGCAAATAGTTTTCTACTTGTTTGAGTAAAAGAACTGAGTACTGCTTCTGCAAAGGGTGGGGGGGGCAGGAGGACTTGTGACACAGACGCGTTTATTCCCAAAGTGACCCCTCGACACCTCTGATCCGGTAAAATGAGGCCGCTCGTCTCGCCAGAGGTCGAGTATTCCAGGTCTTTGCTGGTTAATCGGTGAGCTGATGCAGGAAGCGCCGCATCTCAGCCGCCTCCCTTTCAGCTGGTCAACTTCAAACAAAGCTAATTTTAGCCGGATCTGCTCGACCCGTAGCCCACCAGTGTTTTTTTGCCCACACACATCAGCAATTAATTCTGACCGACTGTCTTTCACTTGCCGCGACTGAAACATGTTGTCAATAAACCAGCCACCCACTGAGATAAAATCAGTCGCGCCGATGTGCCTCAGCTCCTACTTGATGTAGATCAAAGCAAAAAAACAAACAGTCATTAGGTCTATGGCCCTTCACGTGTGATGTCACGCCGCCGCTTGTTTTCCCTGAGGCTAATAAGCTTCATAAGAGTTACACCAAAGAGCCATTTTCAACCTCTCAGATGAGTGGATGAGCAAGATGGCGACGTGGCACTGAGTGACAGCAACAATGAGGAAAAGTCAAAAACTGCATTGACACTGCAACATCATCTTTAACTTTTGGGAGGAAAGTTCTGCTCACTTAAACCGCGTCTGCACTGAATGACTCTGTAAAAAAGGGCAATGCAGCTTCTTGCCCCTCTGACTTTTTCCCGTATCTTTAAAACATTTCAGTCTCGATCGTACAGCAGTCGGCGGCGCCGTGGCGGTCGTAAAAATTCGGCCTCAAACTGGAATTTCTGCGTTCACAGATCCTTTCAGTCCTGATTTTCCCTGCAACACAACACGCACAAACAACTTGGATAACGTTTCTTTGAAACATTCGCTTCTGGAACACAAGATCCAATCTCACACTTGGTGTTGCGCCTGATTTGCCACGTTCGTTTTTCTGGGTGCTTTCAGGACGCGGGGACGCTTCCCGGTGACAGATGACGTCCTCACGTCGTCTGTGAGAAACGATAAAAATCCTTTTCAGTTTTTCTCAGTATTTTGCTGCTTGGTGTCGTTGCTCCATTTATTTAAACTGAGAGAAGAAAACGTTCTGTTTTTTAACAGCATTTCTGGCGTTTACAGAGGGTTCGATTAGGAATCGTGGAATCTCAGTGTTTGTTTTTACACTTCTATGATTTTTTTTTTTTTTTAAGTCAAGGCCATCAGTGACTATGCTCAGGGTCATGGATTTCTGGATCAATATTCCATCTTTTTCATGTCTTCTTTTTACAGACAATAAAAACAATGAAATGTTGTGATCCAGTTTTAATTCTAGGAAATCACGACTCACAAACCAGAGACAGCGAGACGCTTCAGCACATCTCTGAGTCCCAAGAAAGTTACAAATGTGCAACAACAACAACAAAAAAATACTACAAAGGATGAAAAAGGATGAAAGACGCCTCAACCGTATTTCTAAAGAATCAACAAAACAAGATGAGAGGCTGAATTATTGTGAATGTTTGTCACTCGCTTGGCCGGTGTCCCTCTCACACAGTCAGGATGCAACACCACTGAGTCAAGGACTTCTCCACACTCTCATCCACACGGCCGTGCACACCTGCGTCGAGCCAAAATCACCTCAAGGATCAGACGCTCCACACTTAACAATATCCAAAAGAGCATTAGAGAGAAGACAAAAAAGAGTCTTTGATGAGGAGAGCAACGTCCTCACTGGCCGAAATCAACGACAACAACAACAACGAGAGGATGAAACGCCTGACAATCCCTCGATGAAAAGAACTTAAGCTCCCGCAAAAAAAACCTTGAAATCCTGAGAAAATTAAAGCACACAGAAAAAGCTCAAGCTGCTGTTTGTTCTGAGTGTATTTACAGAACTGTGAGGCGACAAAGACTGTGACAGACTCCACAACCATCCCAGTGTGTGTGTGTGTGTGTGTGTGTGTGTGTGCATGTGCGCCACCCCCCCCAAACTACACACACCCCCGATATCCCACAGTGGCTCCAGCGTACATCCATTGCGTAAACAACAAGCTGAGCTAATTTGACTCACATGACGGTGTTCGCACCCCCCCCCTCCCCCCCCCCCCTCCCTCCCCCCTCCACCCACCCTCCACCCACCCTGGCCCATCAGGGTTTCTTGCCTAAGTGCCCGACAATCTTCAGCAGCATTGACTCATCGCTGGTGTCAGCATGCGGCGCAGCACAGTGCCTATTATAACACAAAGTGCACTCAAACACTGCTATCAAATCGTAGGACAACAAACTCGCAGCAGATCATCAATTTGTTTTCTCCCCTTAAAATTCCCCTGAAGCTGTTTTTCATGGACTGCGTCTGCAGCTTCACTTATTTGCAGAACCTCTTAATAAAACCACAGCTGCCGCCTTTCTCATCAAAACAAGCCACTATTTAATCAACTGGTCAACTTTTTTGTTATCATTATTATTATTATTATTATTATTATTATTATTATTATTATTATTATTATCCTGTCACAATCTGTTACTCATCAAGCCAGGTTTTCTAAATTCAAGGTTTTCCCTGTCTTTAGTGAAACCAGGGTTTTTAAACATGCAAAACGAAGCAGAGCCGATCATGAGTGAGCAAGTCTGATGGCCCGGTTGTGTTGTCCACACGCCGTCCCGCTCCAAGAGGGTGACTCAGGAGCACCTTGAAGAAATTTCCATGGATTTGGCATTCAAGGATGAACTCGGCGTGTTTTTGTGGTCAAAGTCACTTCATAACTATGTCATACGTCAGCAACCCTGAGGGAATCCACTTAAGCCCACCAGACCTCCAGGATGAAGGCGGCATGAGCGCGCACCGCAGCGGCATTAACCCACGGTGCGGTGTCTCTGGTGGGAGTCGACCCCATAGCCATCCATTCTGTCTGTGTGGTTCTAATCAACACAAATCAAGGAAATTGAAGTCCTTTTCAACATTCCCATCGGCCAGTCGGGTGTGGAGACGTGTCCTACAACCGTCCACGCCACACCTGCCCTGCAACTTCTCCAGCGTTTACGTCTCTAAAAAAAAAAGTCCTAAATTCTCTTTTGCTGGCTTAGACTCGCGGTAAATTGAATACGTTTGTTTTTTTAACCATCCACAATCCAAATGGGGCGGTTTTTTTAAAAGACGGCCTCTTTGCTTGACACTTTGAAGGAGTTAATCAAAGAAAAACCAAACGAACCCAGGGGAGCGGATGCTACCTCCTCCAAGGTCGATGTGGAAAAGAACGCTGCGGTCAAAAGGATCTGCTGCAAATTTAAACTTCAACATTCCGGAAGTAAATATCTGTCTGATAGGTTACTACTTCTTCTTCTTTTTTTTTTGGGGGGGGGGGGCATCCTGCTTCAAAAAACAAAAACAACAACCAACAGACGGTGGAGGGTAAAACCTCAGGCGGAGGTAAGAGCAGGAATAAACGGTTGCAGCCCTGCTGGAGGCATTCCTGATGTCTTGTTCACTATCTCGTCGTCAGCTTACATTCTTAAGGAGTGACACATTTTTGTTATCGTCCTGCCCTTGAAAACATAAAGTCTGACATTAAACAGACGAGCAGAGCAAATCACCCACTTTCAGTTCTGAAGCATCCACGTCAGACGAGAGGCTCTCTCCTTCTTTCGTTTCGCTCAAACTACAGGAGAAATGTGCCGTCGTCCAAGTCGCGGCCAACCCTCGCTGCTCACTTCCCAAAACTGACCCTCGCGTATCCTTCAAGCTCTCCCTCTCAACTTCACTGGAATTTAAAAAAAGGTCGTATTTTATCATCACTTCCCCGAGGTACTAAAGAATGTTCTCATTTCATATTTTCAGAGCCTGAAAAAAAAAAAAAAAAAAAAAAGTAAAAAGATGACCCAGATTTTTGTGGAATGGCAATTTAAAACAGAGTTGCACAATATAACTTTTTCTTCTCCTCTCTCTCTCTCTTTTCTTTTCTTTTTGTCAGTTAATCAGATGAAACAGAGGTGGAGGACGACACCAAGGCCCTGATATAATAAAACCCATCCAGATACACAGATCTACCACAGTATACATCCCAATACTACACAATAAATATTGCAGTACTCGACATAAATTCATGTAAATTTCAAAAATCAAGCTGAGAGGAGAACGAGCTGGGCGCCACCCAAGTGTCACTTTTCCTGATATCTCAGGAGACGTGTTTTGTCACAACTTATTTACTTATTTTCCAAATTTCTATCCTAATTTATTTGCTAGATTGGACATTGACTGAGCTTCCTGAGGACACCTGCTGCAACGGAACGCTGTGATGGCGACGCACCGCGACGCCACGTCGATACCGAGGGCTGGAATACTGACACAATATCGTGTAAAACAACATCACCATCTATGACTGAGATTAAATCTGCTCACCTTTCGTTGACCAGGTGTGTCAGCGAAAGGTGAATGATGCCGTGACGTAGCCATTTAAAAAAAAACAAAAAAAACATGATAAAGAAAAATAATCTACACAAAAAAAAAAAAACACAACCTGAACGAGCCTCTGGCGTTTTTGTAACGTGCCTGGCAACGGCCGGAAGGAACTGCTCTTAGTGCCCGACCCGCTAACGCAAAAAACACTGCTAACCACATCAGCCAGGCCGCCGCCGCCGCCGCTCTAAACGTGGATGTCGGTTCATTCCTGCCAAACATCATGAGGTTGTTTGACAAAGACTCACGAATAAATGCCGTTATTCTGGGGATTCTTAATCTAAACCAGGAAAAACATGAAGAAAGAATATTTCTTTCTGTTGTGAAAAAAACCCAACAAAACAGCAAATAATGTTTAGAAACATCTATCATGGAACGACACTGATGGATCACATGACCCCTGCTCCTCGTGGTCGTGATACGATACAGCACTTTGGCTCAATAAATATTTCTAAATAGAAAAATCCACTCTCTCTCTCTCTCTCTCTCTCTTTTTTTTAAGCATCCGTTTTAGATATTCAAGGTTTCCGCCCCACAGCGGCAATTTGAGCTGAACATTTGTGCTTAGCGCAGCTTACTGGCCCACAGCGTCCCTGGAGGAAACAGCCCAGATTGGGCATCAAGGGATTAAAGCGGTCTGGGAGGGTTAATCTCAGACGCAGCGCATTTATGCCCACGTGGTCCCAGATTGAGTGGAGGTTTTTATTGATTAGCCCCCGATGGGGCACTGGCCATCCACGTGTTGTCCTCCTGCCTTTCCCTAAACCCATCCATGCCAAAGATTTAATGGAGGATTTAGGAGATTAACTACCACTGCATGGGCTCGGGTTTTATTGCATTACTGCCTATTAGGTTCTCCTCTTTTAGACTCATCCAAGAGTTGTTTCCTCTTGGCAGCGGGAGACTGTCCCCTGCTTCTTCCTCTCCATTCCTTTAAATGTGATGATCAGTGCTAACTGAAGAAAAGCCCCCGGTGGACCGCAAACAAAACAGAAAACAGAGCAGAGGCCAACGGGGGAACTCCCCCAGCCCGGAGCTTTCTTATTTCAACATCAATGACTGGAAACAACTTCCTACAACAGCAACACTTCACATCCTACACAGGCTTTTTTTTGTCTTCCACGAACAGGAGAGGGTAAAACTGATATTTGCCTCAGTCGTCCTTTTATTCAAATGCAGGTCAAGTGACTTTGCCAGCAGCAGAAAGACAGAAAAGCCTTTAGTTTCTCTCTCTAGCACAGCCGTGATTGCCCTGCTGAAGTCATATTCGCAGAAAATTAACATACAATGGCTTATCTAAAGCGGCTACATGATAAAGGAGGTCGCTGGGTGGTTCTTGCAAAACAGCCAACTGTGCAAACCAACAGTAATGTGCATATTGATTTCTCTTGTTAAGAAGAAGGATCGTGTACCTGCCACGCTTGCATGTTCCCTTTAAATGTGCTCCTTTGCTGGGTATATTACATTCCTTTATCTGCTGCCTTGTGCTCTTTGGAGCAACAACAAGTCCACAAGCCTGATGTATTCAAGCCGGCTCTGTTGTTTCTGATCATTGTGGTGGTGGAGAACTGAGTGTGGAGGAGGAAACCCCGGGATTAAGCAAGCCTACGGATTTACAGACATACGGAGCCCCGAAGAGGCCGTAGAGAGAAATAAAAATACATAGAGCAGGTTCAAAAAGGATCTTTAAGCCATAAAAATGCGACTTTTCCCCTCGGTTGAATTAATTTCTGGCTATGAAATGTGATTCATTTCCTCAATTTCATTCATTTGCAGCCAGAAAAGATAACTTGTTCCCAAAATTGGATTTATTTATGGCCATAACACAAGCAGACATCTCGCTGTTTGGGTTAACTAGTGGGAACAAGCTATACCTTGCTGGCACAAATCAATCAAGCTGAGGTCAGAGGTCAGAGTACGCATCTCATGACCTCAGAGGAGCTAAACTGAGGAAATGATTTGGATCTTGTGGCCACGAATTAACAAAATTGAGGGGGGGGAGTTAGACCTCGTAGCCTGGAATTAACAGGATTGAGGGGTAAAGTTGTATCTTGTGGCCTCAAACCAATCAAACTGAGGGAACAAACAACAGCTCAAGTGAGTCATCAGGTTCTACCTGGCGGCCACCAATCAATGAAAACGAGTCGCAGAACATCTAAATGGAGGCCACAAGCTCTTCCTCGTCGCACTGAAACAACTCAACTAAAAGGTAGAAGGTGTTTAAACATAAAGACAGCAAATCAAACCTTTTAGCCATAAGTTAATTAAAGCGAGGACTTTAAATAAAAGGGATAAAACATGTATTACACAGAGACTAAATCAATGGCCTCTCAGGCTCCACACACACCATTTTTACAAAGAAAAACACACAGCAATTAGCAGCTTCAGTGTGGAAGAAAACAGTCAAATATCCGGATCAGCAGGGGGTTTGAGGGCGAAATCGCTAAAAAGGAGGGATTTGTTGTCTTCGCCTCATCTGCAGCCACATTAAAAACCTTCTACCCTCAGTTTAGTTGTTTCAGAGTGACGGGGAAGAACTTGTGGCCACGATTTCGATGTTTTGCGACCACAAGATAGAACTTTCCCCCTCGTTTTCAGCGACCGTGAGATAGAACCCGATGACTCGCTTTAGTTCCCCTGATGCCACTCAGCTCAGTTCCTTTGTAGCAAAGCAGAACTTGTTCCCTCAATTTAAGGAACTTGTGGCCTCGATGGAAAAAAAACAAAACCCTAAATGCTTCCCTCAATTTGATTAAGTTTGAGGCCACAAGATACGACTTCACCCCCTCAATCCTGTTAATTGACGGCTGCCAGGCAGAACTTGTTCCCTCAGTTATTACAAAGCTACTAAATACAACTCCTCCTCCTCAATTTAGTCAATTCGTGGCCACAAGATCCAAATCATTTCCTCAATTTAGCTCCTCTGATAAAATCCTCCCGCCGATCCAGAGCAAGGAGGAACAAAAGCTTCTTTTTTTCTTCTTCTTTTGATTAAAAGTGAAAGAGGAAACGAGGGAGATGAGGCTGAGGGTGTAGCCCGGCCAGCAGCAGCAGCGGCAGGCTGCCTGCCCGCCTGACACTCCGCTCATGTACTTTGCACACTCGAAACTGCAGCGGAAAAAAACTCGCACGGAGTTGCCAAATGCTCACTTTGGATTTAATTGATTAAACCTCGTGTGTGCCCACCGAACGAAACCGAACCGGGCGCTTTACGTCGCGGCGTTTTATTTTTTCCTCGTTCAAAGATTTTTAAGGCGCAGTTGAACACCTAATAACCCGCCATGTTGAGAGAGCTTTGACATTTTGGCAGGGTCCGGTATTTCCCGGTGGTTTTTTAAACGCACCTCGGGGTGACTGAGTAGCGTGGGGGGGGGGGGGGGGAGAGAAAAATCCCAAGTGACTCATCTATATATCAAGCATTTAGCTATCAAACTACTTCAAACGCCGTCTTCTTCTTTCAACGCAGCTGAAATGTTCTATTTAACACATGCAGAAAAAAAGACAACCCCCCTCCCTCCCCCTCAAAAAAATGATAAGAGATAAAACATTAAAATTACCGAGTGCCACGAGACAGCGGCGTCCTCCCCTCCGCGGGTGGAAGCTGTTCCTGACAACTTGGACTATTTCTCGTTTCTACAGAAACCGCCTCGGGAGAGTGCTTCCACGGCGGCGGGGGAGGAGGGACGACAACTCCTGGTGTGTTTCCTTGCGACGACAAAACCCCGTAAATCCGTCCAGGCCAGGCTGGAGGAGCCGTCACCTGTCTTACCTGTCCAAGTTTTTTTTCCTCCTCGTCACCTCTCCTTCCCGAGATCCCCTCGGTTCTCTCTCTCTATCTCTCTCTCTCTCCTCTCTCTCTCTCTTTCTCACTCTCTCTCTCTCTCTCCTCTTCTTCTGCTGGTTCGCGTGAGCCCGAGCAGAGTAACGCGAGCGACGTCTTTCAGCTGCTGCTACCCCCGTTCCAATATGGCATCTACCTTCTGCGCATGCGCAGAGACATCTACAGCTATGTTCGAGCCTCCGCTGACCTTTTTAGTGTGGTCACACACTACAAAAAACAAAAACAACAACATCAAAAAACATGTATTCTCTGAATGGGAAGCTGAACCAAACCTGCTACAGATATTTTTCTTGAGTGAGTTTCATTCTGATGCACTCATTATTACACCGTCATGATTTAAAGTAATTTATTTAAAAATTGTTAAAATAAGCTTTTCCTTGACTCATGACAGCTCTTTAATCCCCTCACCAAGACGCGACATCTACGGCTTCAATATTGTCAAGAATGTCTTTGATCAATATCTGATAGAAGGGGCTGTAATTCTGGGCCGACATGAATACATGAAGCTAAAAATGGTCCGTAGCTGATCATGACTTCTTCTTTTTTTTTCTTTTTAAAAAAAAAAATCGCGTTCGTTTACGATCCTGACCTTTATTCCCTTGTTGTAGCAGGGACACAAAAGACTCATCGTGAAAAGTATAAAACCTTGAAGCCCTTACACACAATCTTTGAGGACAAATTCAAAGCTACACTTTTCCGAGATAAAAATAACATCGCCATCGAGGAGAACATCAGGGGGAGACCCCCCCCCCCCCCCCCCCTAAGGGGAGACCCCCCACCACCACCACCACCACCACCACTAGGGCCACGTGATGATATCGGCCACGTCACCGGCATCATCAGGTCATCAGCTGGACAGGGACGAACACACTCCAGTGTTCGTCTTAGCACAGGTTTGCTAAGTTCTCCTCTTCTTTGATGGAGCAGTGCTGAAGATGCGCCGTTTACAAGCTTTTCCAAAGTTTAGGATCCAAAGGGAAACATCCCTCCGCCCATCTCCAGATGAAACTTTCAGTTCATGCAAAATCTGAACACCCGGTCAGATTGTTTCAGACAGAGACCCCCAGCTTCCACAAAAGTCAGCTGCTCTGTACCGAAACAGTTCTGTGACCGTCCCTCTTAAATAAACCATAAAGAGGTAAATAAATATATCCTTGGCACACTGACAATATCAACAAAATATCCAATATTATGCAACCCTACTCCCAACACCTCCCCACATATCAGTCCAACAATGAGGCTCGGCGAGTAAATATGCAACACGAGAGAATATAAAAAAACAACAACAACAACAAAATGAAGCGGAAAATGCATTCATCACCTTCCTATAAACAACTCTTGAACATCCAGAGGTTTTCCTGGACGTTGTCAGGCTCCTGTCTTATCAGAGTCAACAGCAGCCTCTAGTGGCGGCAGAGCGTTGCATCACGCACGGGCCAAAGGTTCTCAACTGTGTTTCCGTGAGCTGAATAGTCACATATTAGCAGCAGAACCGGGCGTGGAGAGTGAGTAACAGGCAGTGAGACACGGCCCGGGGAAGATTTATGACGGCGTGCTAAAAATGGACGACAGCTCCAGATAGCAGCTTTATCTGAAAATGAAACTCGCTTCTGGAACGACTGACGCTTTGACACCAGCTGTGCTCCCCTGAGTGCAACGACAGTGAATCGGTTTCTCTCTGACGTCCTGGCAGAAGCAGCAACGTGCAGCTGAATAAACCAGCTACACTTTTGCATGTACTATTTTTGTTATTTTGGCTGCGCTGCACATTCCCTATTTTGCTGGAAATCCCCTGACGTGCCATCACGAACCCACGACGGGCACCCAGACTGCAGCAACCCCGAGCTCTCACCTGGTTTAATGACATTTCCCCCAAACAAACACACGCACAAGTCACGGCAAAGGTAACGCTCGGGATAGTTTAAGTAATTCCTGACATGGGAAATCTTTAAAACCTTAACATGACATGAAATTGCACATCTGTGGAAAAACAAGAACTGATTTGTAGTCTCACAGTTTCAACCTCTCCGAGGGCTGTGAACCGAAGATATTCACAGGTACAATTTGTGTTCCAACTCTGCACCAACAGTCAGTCAATGCTTATTTATTTACTTGTGCTTTTACTGTCTGCACGTCTCCTCTGAACAGACGCATTCCCTCGCCCGGTCACCGCCGTCTCCTCTGCACAGTGGGGATGAACGCTGAGGACTGCGACCTTTTCAGGTGAATGAAATTGTCGTCTGAAGCAGCAACACATGAGGAAGAAATGAGAAGTAACAGAAAACGGTTGCCTATTTTTTTCCCTCCATTTTTTTGTTTCTTTTCACCGCATGTGAAACACTGAATGCCTCCCATGAGCCAGACAGAGTGAAAACTGGAGGTGCGCTTCAGTTCTGTGCCGACTGATAAGGCATGAGATAATAATTCACCTGATGACGTTTCCGTTGCGCTTCACTCCCCTTTTGTGCCTGGAAAAGAAAAACCAGCAACACTCAGTTGTAATCATTGTGATGTCACAACGACCTTTGACCTCTTGACAACAAAGAAAACCTTTTCAGTTACTCCTTGAGTCCCAGTGGAGGTTAGAATAAAACCCGAAGCCCTGGTGCGTTCTGGAGATGTCATGTTAACAGAAAGAGTCGGCAGGATGAAAACCAGAATGTCTCAGCTCTCATTTGAGGCCAGGCAGCAGAAACTTGAACGAGAGCTTAATTTGGATTAGATTAGAACGATCTGACTGAGCTAAACTTAAACCAGACCACTCATTTACTTTTTTTTTCGGAAGGATTTCGGAAGGAACATCAACGTGGTTTTCATTCCCAAATCAAATCTAACTTCGTCCGGCACGAGAGCCTCCTGTCATTCTGAAGTGGCGTTGATTCCTGGCGCTGCCATCCAGAGACGAGACTGTGAGTCTGTGAGTGTGTGAGGAGGAGGAGGCCACGGGACCCGGGTCCCCGGGGTTACAGAACATTTATCTCACCATCATACAGCAGCCTGAGTCTTGTCGGGAGGATTTATGCTGTTGTTTATTCCGTATGTTTGTTCACTGCCCTGAAATACAGAAGAAAATATCTTGTTTGGCATTCCAGAGTTAACTCTAACACATGACGGGGCAATAAATTATTCTTGGAAAGTTCTTGATGCATAAGAATAGATTCATTAAAACAGCTTTCTGTCTGTTTAATGTATTTTTCCCCTCATTTTACAAGAGGTTATCTACCCATTGTAGGGTCTGTCTGTTGACTAGATATCAGCGTATGACACCCAGCCCTGAGAGTGTTGCGACGTACGTTCATGAATAAAATATTTTCAGGAAACTAAAACAACCAAACACGGCTGATAGTCTCACGTTCCGTTAAAGATGTGCAAGGACACGTTGGTACCAGCAGGTGTCAGCCTACAACAATTTAATCAAAGATGGAACTCCAGCGACCTCCTGGTCCAAACCAGGATCCTGATCCAAGAGGCAGAAGCGTCGCATCAAGATAAGTTGACTTCTCCACGGAAGTGACGTTCGTCTCATCTTCCTTTATGCCTTCTGCCTCCACAGACTCCCATCGCTGCTTTTTTGTGGAGCGTTTTTGTCAAGTGAGGAGAGTGACGGAACTTTAAGGGGCATTCTTGTGTTTCAAGTTTGGGAAGTGACGATGTTGATTGAGGCTGAAGAGATTTCTGGTAAAATTGTGACATCTTTTGGAGAGAATGAAACTGGACAGCAAAGACATTTTGTCATGTGCTTGTTAAATGAAAATGGTATTGAAAATTATGTATACTGCGCATATATATATATATATATATATATATATATATATATATATATATGCGCAGAACATGGGACTCTGTTGAGGCTCAGAATGAGGTTTAGATTTATAACGCTAGGAGTTGGGCAAGGGTTAACGTGGGTAAACCATGCCAATTTTCAAGATTTTGATCATGGAATATGATTCATATAATTGTGTGTGTGTGTGTGTGTGTGTGTGTGTGTGTGTGTGTGTGTGTGTGTGTGTGTGTGAGTGAGTGTGTGTGTGTGCCGTGCTGTGCAGTGGGGAATGGTCCCCACTTCCTGTGCAGGGGCAGCCTGTCGGTCAGACACTTTCCTCAGGCAAAAGCTTTCTCACGATTTATTGCGCACGTCTGGGCATACACACACACACACACACACACACACACACACACACACACACACACACACACACACAAAATTATACTAATCACATTTAATGTTATCAAATCCTTGAAAACAGGCTACAGAGGAAAATATGATCTCAACCCTGAGGGGAAACTAATGGTACGACGGAACAGGATAAAAGTTAAAATAGTTTAAGATGAGCTCAATCAGACAAAGATGAAATGAAAAGAAGTAAAATCAGATAACGTGAGGGAAATAAAAGAAACAAGATAAGATAGAAAAGAATGAGATCAGATGAGACAGACACACAGGTTGATGCCCGTCGTCACTGATACCCCACATTTATTGAGGTAAAGTTGCAGGACAAAAAAAACTCAACTCAACTAGTTGCATGCAAAAAGTTGACTTCTATAAGGTTAAAGTGAGCAAATTTACACCCAAGTCATAATACTTCTACTTATTCGTGTACTGCCAGCCTGCTGATAACTACATTATGTGTACTTTATGTGGAGTTTGCTTGAGTTTACTTCATAAAGTGAACTTCCAAGTGTGCGTATTTTAGACCGGAAAGATGCTAGAGACGATTGCTCGACTTCTCCTCCACCATCCTGGGTGTCATCGGGGGTCTTCCTGTTACGATGGGTCACAAGTGTTACTTCCTGCTCTGGGGACACAAAGGTCAAAGGTGAAAGTTCATCAGCTGTCTGATTGTTTTCCAATATATGTGTTCATGTAAAAGCAGAGGAAGAGAGGGTGAGTGGGAGCGTAGGAGAAGCCCTGGGGGAGGGTACGTGTGTGTGTGTGTGTGTGTGTGTGTGTGTGTGTGTGTGTGTGTGTGTGTGTGTGTGTGTGTGAGATTGTGTTGGGAACAGAGGTCAACTTCTTCCCTTGACAGTTCCTTGGGAAACACTGGTGGATGGGAATCTCCTCACTCTGGCCGAAGCTGCAAGATAAACACACACAAAGTGACATCAGCCGATGGTTCTAGATCTCTCTGATCACCACACACACACACACACACACACACACACACACACACACACACACACACACACACACACACACACACACACACACACACAGAGTCCTACACTGTCCAAATGTATGAGTCCCTTCACCTCTGTCACCCCCCGGACGTGGCTATGGGCTGGGACGCGGTAGCAAGTAGAATCCCAGGCTCTGTGTCCAACAACCATGACTTGTGTCGTCAGCTGGTCCTGAGTGGGGGGCTTGGACCACCCGCATGTGGACACAAATGCAATTAAGAGTTCACCAGATTCCTTTGTCTCGTTCGTCGGCTGCCTGATTGTTTTTACATTGGTGACTTGCATTTATTGCTCTCTTGCTTTTCTAACTGTCATTTGGTCTTTTTTAGGGCCTGAGCCAGAAGGTACTTCAGGCGAAGACCCTATTATTCCATTTGTCTTTTGAAATACATAAACATCATACTTACATGTAAATATACATAGTAAATATAAATATATGATACACATGACATACTAATACAGAAAAATAATGACTATTTTATAACTGTTACATTTCATTCATTCAAAACTAAAAGACACACCACTTACATTTTTTAGAGCTGTAAAAAATATGTACATATAAAATATAACTTTGAATATATACATTTATCATGTTTACTTATACCCTGAAGATATTAATGCTCTGACCTGGAGTGTATCCTGCCTCTCGCCCAATGTCAGCTGGGCTAGGCTCCAGTGCCCCCGCCCCCCACCTCATTCTTCCTCTAAGGGCAGGCTGGATAATCAAAATGTGTTATAAAAAAACAATATAACAAGATTCTGTTGTCTCAGTTGAAGCAATAATATTCTTTTATGGTTTCACGTATTCACAGAGAGAAATTAATTGAGTGTTAAATTAATTTAGATTCATGTCTTCTGACTACACCAACCATGTTGACAAATGGTTTCCTTTTGTTTGTTTTTAACTTTATTTTTATTTAACAAACTACACATAAATATAGAGCTGACACCACACCATAAAAGTCCTCGAAACGCCAATAAACAAGAATTAAATGAAAAAAAATTATAATAGAGAACTGAAAAAAAAGCTTTGCGCAAAAGGTTGTTTTTCACATCTAAAACCTTTCCAGGTTGGTTCAAGATCTTTAAAAAAAAATGACAACAGAAACTTAATAAAAAATCTTTATTATTTTTTTTGGTTGAATAGTAAAATAGCATTTAGGGCGGCAGAGATTCAAATTCATCATCTAGAAGAAATCGCTGCAACTTTATCTTCCACGTTGCCGCAAACTTTCAAATAAATCCGTTTGTTTTCAAAAAAACAGCGCCCCCTGCAGTAGTGAGACATAAGGCATCAGTCAATTGTCACAAAATGTCGTGAGGTGGCGCGAGCGAGCCCTCAAACCCCGGATGTACGTTAGCGTTGCTGAACGCCCGATTCGTGGTTCGCCAAAACATGTTAATGCGGAGCCTCCTGGGTGAAATACACAAGTTAATACGATATTAGTGACTTTTTAAAGCGCTTGTGTGTGTTTTAAACACGACGGTTGCTGGGGGAAAAAGGCTACATGTGCATAGCCGTTGTGCGCTAGCTAACTGTAGTTAGTTTTGTGCTTTTAATGGCAGCCTTTATACAAAAAAAGTGCGTTCTTTAGTGAGAGGTGTGTTTTGAAACTAAACGGGTAAGCATGACAAAGTCATGTTTACCACGGAGTTTATTTCAAGCAATTACACAAATTCGAATGTAACAATCGAACAGGTTTTAGGTTGAGGAAGCGGTGGCGATGCTAACTTCTGGGTTGGCCAAATCCCTGTGGTGCAGGTGGACGATGTGTTCAATGTCCTGATTCCAAACGGATCGTTAACAAAACCTTTTTAATAAATTCTCAAATCTATAATCAGGTAAGGAGCTTCTTTTTTATGTATTTATTTTAAAATTTTGATTCATTTAAACAAACAGCCCCTGCTCCATGTGCAGTAGAATTCGGCTACCTGGCGCCTGACGTCACAAGGTGCTCATTTTTACAACAAAAAGAAGAAAAAAAAAAACCTATATTTTGAAAAATTAAACGCAGCTGACATATCTAGTGTGACAACTCGGCTCTAATTTGACCTACATTCCATGCTGATGTCCTGCATTATGAGACAATTCAGAAGAACCAGAGCCGCGCTTGTGTGTGTGTGTGTGTGTGTGAGTACGTGTGTGTGTTTCTTGAGCGCCATAATGGCACATCCAAGCGGACAAACGCCAATATTATAGGACGTCGTCGGAGACGGTTATTCCGGGGGACATTTTGAAGAGAGTTGAGAGCCCACCAACCTGCGTCAGACGCCGGGTAAGTGATGGGGAAGGGTCTCCTCCGTTACCCCGGTCAGTAACAACTAGGACAGCATCCTCCGCCTGCCACGGCACGACGCGTCCCCCACAGAGACCCGCACCAGCCCTCAAAGGCAAGGCAAGATGTATCCTGCTGTACCAGACTCCATTGAGCGATGATGCATTCCAATATCACCTTGCCTCTCTGTAATAATGAACGCTGTAACGTCATGTCTAATATCACGGCAGGATCGTGAGCAGTGATTCATGATATCAGCATCGGTGCCACAAATCAAACTGCCTCTTTTTGATCGTAAAACGAATTCGGTTCACGCTGCTCTTTCTGGAGGCGTAGCGCGTCTTGGCGGACGGGGACTGCAGGAATCACTGGCGGGACAGTTTAAAAACTCCAAACTTTTATGAAGTGAAAACGCCATATCGTCTGTTTATGGTTGCCGAACAAAACAAGGAAACCCAATGCTTTCAGATATACAGTATAACGTGTGTTGTGAATGTTCATATATGGATACATGCCGAACATTTTTTAAATTATTTAATTTTTGAACGAAGTTTGGTTTTCACATGAGCACGATGGCCTAATCGCGTTGTAGGTTGTGCTGCACGGTGCTGGACGGACATTCCTCGACACCGATTATATTCTAATGACAGCAGCTTCCGAAATAGAATCGTTTTGCTCTGAATTTATTCAAATACAACGAGGATTGTTCCGCTTCAGTGACCGGATCAACATTTCGATGACGCGTTTTATACCCAGCAAAGCGATTTCGGACGCTGGCAACAGAAATCACTTTACACATTTGAAGCCGTGAAGCTCCACATTTTTATATTATTAAAACCATCAGGCCTACATTTTCGAATATGCATCCTGACTGTAGAAATGGTAAATATTCAATATTGTATGACGTTTCATGACCGGCTTTCGTTTTTTTTGTTTTTGTTCTGTTTGAAATGTCAGTAGTTGACAACTACATGGATTGGTGCTGTGCTGTTGTCAGTCAGTAATTGGACACCCGATAAGCCTGAGTCATTTTCTATTTATTGAATATTGAAAATATTTAAACTCAAATAGCGGCAAATAAACACCTTTTTATTTTTATTTTAAAAAAAATTTTTTTTTAGTATGAACTGTAAATCTTTTATTATCAAGTATGATTTTAAGCCAACAGTGTCACCCGTTCAGATGGTGAACTGTGTCTGGAGCGGACATGTGAAAGAAGCCATCATAAACCTCCTTCTCACCGCTAAACTGGTTGAAGTTTGGTAATTCGATCGGAGGGACTCTGTTGTCAAGGTGACGACACTCTTGTACACTTCCCCCGGAACTATCAAACCATGTCGTGACAAAATAAAACAAAAAATTGCATCAATTGCGCGAGACGAAAGCATATTTTCAGATTGGGGGAATTGGAATACAAGTTATGCATGTAAAAGGTTCAGCAGATGATCAGAATTTGAATTGAAATGTGATTGATGCTGCCTGAAGGAGGGTTTTGCCTCTTCCATTCTTGTTGTATGTGCATGCAACACACAGGAAATCAATGGAAACCTGATGTGTGATTGGCACATTTGAAAATGGTATTTAATTTTCATCAGACATGCATCAAACACTGGCAGCGCATCGCCAAGCAGGCAGAAAAGAGCGACTCATTTTCATAAAGTGGCTGATATAAACGGAAGAGAGACAGAGAGAAAATAGAACTTCCTTTACTTGAATCCCAGGGCTCCATGTCAAAGTGTTGGCTACTATTGTAATTTTGCTAAATGCTTTTGTATATTTTGTTGTACATCTGCAACATTAAACCATTTCAGTCAAACACAGTTGATTACCAGCGAAATCCAATGATTTCAGGGTCTCCTCAGCCTTTTATGGTCCTGCAGGAGTCTATACTCATAATAAGGTATGCGTTTTCCACCAAAATGATATTAGTAGTTCCCTCATCGTTACATTAAGAATTTAATAAAATACTAGTAGATCTACAGCGACTTTGTTGCAACTTTTATTTTGAAGGGTGTAACCGGAAGCGGGAAGCCTGCACCTGGTGTAGCGCGACACCACCGGGAGAAACAGGCGTCAGTATGCGGAGCAGCTGATGGTCTTGAGCGTCTAAAAATAATCAAGTTTCTTCTCTCCACCTCTAACTTGAATTGGTCTTTTTTGCCGTTTTCCTACTCTGTTTACTTTCCCCTCTCAAATCCAGGTCTCAGGAATGAAAAGGTGTCATTAAGGACTATTTTTTTTCTTCTTACTATCTCTCTGAGGTAAGAGATTTTAAAGTTAGCTTCAGTTTGTCTCATCAAGATTAACGAGCCTTATGGAGTTACCGGTGTGTAGCCGAAGTAAATTTCTGTAGTTACATTTGACAAAAGTGAGCTATGACAGGTGTTGCAGTAAAAAAAAAAAAAAAAAGCCTGTATGGAGGCTATCAAGTGTCCAGAAAAACTGGATGGTTTCATTTTCAATGTTACATTTTTATATAAAGTATATATTCACTTTATTTACTTTACAGTGGAAATGTGCCTTGTCATTATACTGTTTACTAATAATGATATTTTAGGAAATGTGTATACTTCATAAAAAGAGAATAACATTCATTTATAACTTGCTAGCAGTGATGATAGCAATTGGATTCTTTTTTTTTTTAATTAAAAAAATGTGAAATTTTACCAGGTAAATGTCAAATTCCCTCTCCAACTTAATATATTTGTCCGATATTTATTTTTTTGCCACCTATGTCCCAAACGACACTCATTTCTCCACAAGAAGCAAACAAATATGACCACCAGATGTCGCTGGCGTGCAGGTATTTGGTTTGACATAATGTGAGTTTAAGTGGATTCGCGACGACCACTGAGGCAGTTTTGACAGTGCGCAGCCCAAGTCCAGACAACCTCAAACATTTTACCTTTTACAAATCCAAATAATTGATTTCCTTTGTCGAGAGCTACAGTGAAAGGTTTCCATACTGTTGATTTTTCCTGAGGGATTTTTGGTTGTTTCAAACTTTCCCAATTTGTTGTTGTCAATCATTTAGCCATGCTTTGTGATTTTTTTTTTCAGCTACCAAGCGAGCAGAGTTGGCTAACCGTGTCTGCTAATGCTGTGCTCACTGTTATCAGAAAGTGTGGGTCTCACAGATGATCTCCAGTGAGCGATGGCGCTAGTTTTCTTCATATCTTATGAGGGTTTTTACCAGAACCGAGACTCACAACTGCAGTAAACACGACTGCTAACATTTAGCAATTAGCATTTCTTTGGTGCGACACCATTTCAAATGAATGGTGTTGGCATTCATTGATAAGCCTTTCCAAAACTGACTTTCGAGTGAGATAATGAGTTGTAAGTCGTGTGCTTGGGGCTGGACGATAGCCCTGAAATAGCTCTCATATTGGCCTGCGTCTGTGTCCACTTGAGTGTTTGACATGCCAGGAAAATGTATGACCTCGTCTCCCAGGCCGAAGGCTTCTACGAGTATAAACGCTCCTGTTTGATTTCTCAGATTGCCCTGAGGCCTGCGTGGTGGCATGGCCTTGTCATTTTGTGGCAACAACATTACGATCAACCCTTACAGCGTGGAGGACGGCGTGCTGAATAATGGCTGCTTCGTGGACGCGCTTAATCTGGTTCCCCATGTCTTCTTGCTCTTCATCACCTTCCCCATCCTCTTCATCGGTAGGTGATGCCATTTTAAAGTGATGCTTCATTCTAAAAGTGTAGTTTGCCTTTCAAATACTGACTGTCTTTGCTCATGAAGAGGTTTTCTCCCCCCCTGCGTTACTTGTTTGTATCTATAGAATGCAGGAAGGACCAGCCATGTACATGTAGCATTAAGCTAATGGCGACTGATGGCTAACTAGAGCAGAACTCTCTGTTTACAAACTCTCAAGTGCATTGTCTGGTATAATCTACTTCTTTATCCAGCCGTATGCTCAGGTAAACCACAAACACTTTGATTTAGGATAAAAACAATCTGTGACACTTGTTTGGTGCTCGATGACGGTAGCGCTGGGTGTGACTAGCAAGTGCACTCAGTTGAGCTAACTCTGTCGCTCACAGTAGTCACGGGAAGTATTATCATTTGTTTTTAGCTCAAATCTGAACCGTTGCGGATTGGTGAGAATACAGTTGGATAATGAAGGTGAGGGTTATACTCGACACTGTGCTTAAGAGTTTGTAAAGTGACATTTTTGAGCGATTTCGCTGTTGTTTGCCATCGGCCTCCATTAACTTCAAGCTAAATAAACATACCGTTAGGTGTGTCTTAATTAATTTTGGAGTCACAAAGAAGTGATGACGGGAGGGAAAAACATCTTGTGTGAGCTCAAAATAACTCTTTGCGGCTTCCTGAAAGACAAAATGTTTTGGGCGGGTGGGATGTCCTCATGTGGTGGTTAAACATGAGATGTCCTGTGAGTGATGACAGCTACGTTAGCATGCTGCGAGCGGGCAGCGCTCACCGTCATGACAACTGAGCAGTGCTAATGCCATCTGTTACTCCAGCATCTCTCCATGCCCTCAGTTTGGTAGAACAGATGTGTTGTTGCTATGAACCTTCTCTCCCCTAACTTTTACTACACACACTCACACACACGGACACATACACACTTCATAAAGCAGCTTTAAAATGTTGTTAAGTCGGGATTAGTCACAGTTCAATGATCCAGCGTGAACTGAAGCTTGAGCAGGAATCAGTGAATCAGTTTAAAGAATTGCAACAAAAACAAAGAAATAAGATTTAAACATCAAATGTATAAATGTACAGAATATTGGGCCACACGCGTGTGTGTGTGTGTGTGTGCGAGCGCACGTGTGTGTGTGTGTGTGTGTGTGTGTGTGTGTCAGGTATTCCTCATGTTGACATTATCTGATTACACACTTTTCTCCCTCTTGGGACCATTAAACTGTAGGGTGAAGAAGAAATGAAATGAATTCCTGTCGTTGTAATTACTTCTTAAGTGCTGGACGCAGGAGTGTGTGTGCTAGTGTGTGTATGCATGTTGGCGTGTGTGTGTACAGTCGATGATGGGAATGGTTCTGACCAGAAGCCCCCAGCGTTCTCCCTGAGGACTCACTAATTAATGCTTCCTGGTTGTTGTATTTATCGGCCCCCTGAGCCTCCACAATGGCTCAGTTCCATTTAGTTAAAAGCAGATAAACCTAACAAAAGACATTTTAGTTTGTTTAAGTCCTGTGGTGCTGCGCTCCCATCATACCACTCTGGGTTGATGTTAGAATAATATTAACATTAAGATAAATCAAACATTTTCCATTGTCATTGGCATAAAAATGAAAAAAAAAGGTTTTCTTTTCCATGATGAAATTGTGTGTGTGCGTGTGTGTGTGTGTGTGTGTGTGTGTGTGTGTGTGTGTGTGTGTGTGTGTGTGTGTGTGCGCTTCTGTCAGGTTGGGGCAGCCAGAGCTCGAAGGTTCAAATCCATCATAACACCTGGCTTCATTTCCCCGGCCACAACCTGCGCTGGATCCTCACCTTCATGCTGCTCTTCGTCCACGTCTGCGAGTTTGTGGAGGGCATTGTCTCCAACAAGTGAGACCTCAGAACGATATTGCTCATCAGAATTTTGTAAATATTGTCAATATTTAATGACATATACAGTATATGTAAATATGACTCTTTTATTTGTGTGTACCTCTCACGTTAGGGTGATGGACACCAACCACCTCCATCTCTTCATGCCGGCGTTCATGGGCTTCATTGCAGCTATGACGTCGGTGGTTTACTACCACAACATAGAGACGTCCAACTTCCCCAAACTGCTACTGGGTGAGTTTGAATGGTGAGGTTTAAAAGGCAGGCTTCAGATTAGGGCTGGACCAGACCAAGAGTTTATATTTGAATGCCAGCGTATTTTCTCTGCCTGGTGTTTTTTTAAACTTTCATTCTTTCCACATGAGACCAGATTGATGAAAAAAATGAATCTAGTTGCAATGGGGTTGTCTCTGAGTGGAACATTCATGATTACCTTCTTTATTTCCTTTTTCTTTTCAGTTCTTTTCATCTACTGGGTGTTGGCGTTCATCACTAAGTCCATCAAGTTATGGAAATTTGCCATGCACGATGTGGGGCCGAGGCACCTCAGGTTCTGCATCACAGCCCTGTTAGTGGTCCTGTACGGGCTACTGATGGCCGTGGAGATCAACGTCATTCGAGTCAGGGTGAGTCAGCACGTTTCCTCCTGTGCTGTATGTTTATCTACAAAGGCGGGGGACAGATCGAATTGGAAGACATTAAAAAAAAAGAAAAGAATGGCAGTGTTTTGACTGTTTTCATAACCCATCTTGCATCAATTCATGTGCATCATTTGTCTCCCTCCAGAAATACGTATTCTTTGCCAACCCTCAGAAGGTGAAGCCACCTGAAGATTTGCAGGATTTGGGCGTTCGCTTTCTGCAGCCGTTTGTCAACCTGCTGTCAAAGGTACCATCATGTTGAACTGATTTACAAGCACGTAGAGATTTACTTCGATTCAGTCTGTAGTCACACAATTTGCTGGCCAGCATCCTTTAATATCATCTGAAAGCTTTACCTTGTGAGGTCCTGTATTGTAGAGTGACGCAGGAAGGAGTCCTGGAACCAGGCAGTAAGTTAAAAACCCTTCATAGACATGTGGATGTTTTTCTTAGGCAACCTACTGGTGGATGAATCCTCTGATCATCGGGGCTCATAAGAGGCCCATAGAGCTGAAGAAGATCGGCAAGCTTCCCATTGCTATGCGAGCTCTGACCAACTACTTGCGCCTCAAAGATGCATACGAGGACCAGAGGGTGAGTCACTCGAGGCATGTGTGTGGTGGGCTTGGCCACAGAGACCCTGCAGCAAACAAGAGCAGGACTCGCGCACCATATGTTGTGTGCAATGTTTGTGACGTCTCAAGAATAATGCTGGATCAACCTGATCAACTTGATCAGTTGAATAATGTCCCTCCCTTTTGTGAATCTCTTTTCCGCACAGACTGCCGAGGACCCGGAGCGAGCGCCGTCCATCTGGCGCTCCATGTACCGAGCGTTTGGCCATCCCATCCTGCTCAGCAGCACCTTCCGCTATCTGGCCGACCTGCTGGGCTTTGCAGGACCTCTCTGCATCTCTGGCATCGTGAAGAACCTGAACATCAACATGACCACGGCAGAGAAGGTAAAGGTGGGGGTCGGTATGATGATGTCTCCCGGTCATCGCTGGAGAACGTTTTCCGGGCTCCGTATTAGGCAGAAATAATGTCACCTCACATTATTTAAATTAGCTGCTGAAATGTTTTTGTGTTGTTTAAGGAGCTGAATGATGACATGTTGACTTATACAGGCTACGGCCATTTTCACCTAAGTCTTCCCCCGGCCATTTTTGAATTTTTCCAAAACAGTTACGCTGCTGTCAGTACATATTTTGTGACAAACGTAACGTTGTACATGTCGTTTTTTTAAGTCTTTAATTGGATACCAGACTTTTGAGGATGTGGCTTCATGCATGACATGGGCCTAATAGTAGCTGGTATTCTGTTTACGTCCAGTAATGGCGGGTACGTGGTCGACAGGAACGAATTAGTGCCTGGCACCCTGAGCAGTTAGTAAATAATGGCCTGTGCATCTATTAGAGGATTTACAGTACAACATGATATTTCAATAATTCTCTTCTCTTTAATCAGATGCAACTTGGTGCACATGTTCTCCATGAGAATGTACACCGAGTATTAAAGCACGGTGCTGATAGCTGCACCTTCTGGCTGCAAGTGAAAAACCATCACACTTCTTGTTAAGTAAGTTAAAAAAATTCAATGGAAACAAATTCAGCAAAGTTGCACGGATGGGGATGTCTGTAGCGTTTGTCACAGTTTCACCCGTAGGTGGAGCTGTGATATTTTTCAAAATTGCGGCTGGAGCGGAAACTTGAAGCAGGAACCGCAGGAGCAGCAGTCTTCTTTTTATTCTGTCATGAAGGAATTTTGAGAAGACAGATTCTGTGCGTCAAGTAATTAACAGGCCGGTTGTTTTAGGAGAGTCAAATCCAGAACGCCTGCGATGACTCAAACTGTGACAGAGACAGCAACGTCACGCATTTACTCACTGGAGGAATCACTTAATAAACCTGTATTCTGGCCTTGCTGGTGCTGTAAACACATCCATGGGAACCAACTCTGATCTATGTGTTTACATAAGATCATTTTATTGGACGTTGAGCGCAAATTAGTGCGACATTGTAAGTTGTCCAGCCCCTCAGTGGTGTTGGGTGGTCCAGCCAACCAATGAATGACTCACTCAGTGTGATGTCACTGAGGCGTTGGTCCCAAGCATCATGTCTGAGACAGAATGTCTCAGTGTGTGTATCTGACATGATGATACTCCTGTAATGTCATGATTATCATGTTAAAACCCATTGCCATGGCCCTTAACAACTTTGACCTCATTTTTAACCCTAGATGAAATTCTCAACCCTGTTTGAACGAGTCAAAAAAAAATGTCCAAATCTAGCGATGAAAGGACAGCGACATGTAGCAGTCGTATATTCTTCATCCATGGGAGAGTAAGTGTTTTATTTACAGGTTTTAATCACTTCAAACCACAGTGACTCCAATAGCCGCCGCTGGATGACCGCAAAGATGACCTGAAACATTTAGGTATTCCAAGGTCAGGTCCCTGTGACAGGCGCACAACGTTGAGGAGCACACTTGTGATGTAGTTTATCTAGTTTGACTGTTTTTGTGTAGATTTTCTCATGTATATATTTGACCTTATTATTGCATTCCTACCCTCCTGTGTTTATTATTTAATGCCTTCTGATGCTCTATGTTACCCGTTTGCAGATGGAATTTGCCCGTCTTGGAGCTCATAAAGGATGATCTAATTTTCCAATAATAAAGTGAGAGGACACAGATGTTTATTGATGATCCATTTGGCAAACAGAGGTGGAGCTGATCAGACTTCAGCCTCCTCTAAAGGTTGTGATGGAGAAACAACCACAGCGAGAGGCAGAGCAGATGCTTTTCTCGTTGACAATATATTCTGACTGTGTCCATTTGGCCGAATGTTGTATTAGACATTGGATGTGAGCTGTTGACGGGTCCGTGCCCGCACGGTAAAGTGAGTAGAACGGGCAGTGGAGATAGAGAGCAGGGCTGCATTTCTGAGTGACATGGAAAATTCCCCACTCACATCACACTCCGTGTCAGTTTAATACCCAGGGAGGGCCTGCGGAGCATCAGACGGAGTTACAGGTAATAAATCTGAAGGAAAAAACACTTTAACGTGTCTCAGTTTGGTGTTGGACCACCGCGACCTGCCAGGTTCAGTGCACATTGACAAAGATTCTACAAGTCTCCATTGGAGGGATGAACAATTTACAAAAGTTATCCACCCACTTTGATGAGCGCCAACACTTTGGTCAATGATCTGTCATCTACTGCTCTAGTCTGGTCTGTTGAGGCCGATGGCAGCGTACTCACCCCAGCAGTTCTCCCCTTACATGGTCTGTCTTCAGGAGGGAGAAGCATCCATGTCCAATTTTCAGGCTGTGATGCTGACAAGCGCTTCCTGGCCAAGGGTCACTAAGCCCCTGGGCCTGCCTTCAGATGGGAGCCCCGGGCTTCCGCTGGACTTCCTGCAGACGGGGTCACTGTACTCCTTTTTCTTTGGGTCTGTCCCTCTTAGTCTGACCCCTCACCTGAGACCACAGCCCTCCTGGCTGGAGGTGATAGAGCTGTGAGAAGAAGACAAAATACCTTGGTCTCTATATTGTGCTACTGTTGGAGAGATGATGCTTGTGGATGTAGCGGCCACTGACGAAGAGGCTGCGCTGAGTGAGCTGCGTCTGAATTTAATTGTTGATTAAATAGTGAGGTCAAATGATTGACCCAGACTAGAGGACTACTTTTCCATAAACTTATGTTAAAGTTGAATGGTTTTTTGCGTATGTTTAATTGTAGGAGTTCCATTTAGGCGTGGCCTTCATGTCGTCAACGGAGCTGTTGCAGAACACTTCGGTTCTGGCTGTTCTTCTCTTCCTGGCTTTAATCCTGCAGAGAACGTTCCTGCAAGCCTCCTACTATGTGACCATAGAGACAGGCATCAACCTACGGGGTGCCCTGCTGGTGAGTAACACCTAGTGAATGTCATTTTCACCTTCGCTGAGAAGGTCATGTGATCACTGGAGATGATCAGTTCCATGTAACAGAAGAACGCCCAAAAGTTGTGGGTGTGGATGAAATATGGTTGAGGAACATTAATTTGGACTCTGGAATTGATCTGGAATAGGATCTGTTTTCATGATGTCATATTTCCCAGGCTATGGTTTGTGCTCACCCTCTCGTTTTCTATCATTTAGCTAAAAAATTCCTTCACAATATTTGCCAAAACTTTTTGGAATACAATATGAGAGTGCAGCGCAAATTGCTAGAAATCTGTACTTTGGATGTTAATCCCTGTGCATCCAAAGAACTCATGTCCTGCTTAACCAGGCGATGATTTACAACAAAATCCTGCGGCTGTCCACGTCCAACATGTCGATGGGGGAGATGACTCTGGGACAGATCAACAACCTGGTTGCCATAGAGACCAACCAGCTCATGTGGTTCCTCTTCCTTTGCCCAAACCTGTGGGCCATGCCTGTACAGGTATGATCACCTGAAATTCCATATGAACAGGTAAAAGTGTCTTTTTCAAGTGGGAAAAATGTATAACGCAGCGTTTCATTGGAGATTTATTCCTTTCTTTTTCAGATTGTGATGGGAGTGATTCTGCTTTTCTATTTGTTGGGCGAGAGTGCCTTAGTCGGAGCTTCTGTCATAGTTTTACTGGCTCCGGTTCAATACCTCATCGCGACCAAGTTGGCCGACACACAGAAAAGCACACTAGTAAGCGGCATTCTTATTTGATGGTTAGGTTTCTGCAGCTTAACCCATTCCCCGAAGACCTTTTTGAAGATGTTCTTTCATTAATTTTTCATATGAACGCAAGACAAGATGCGGTTGTCTCTTGCAGGAACACTCTACAGATCGGCTAAAAAAGACCACAGAGATCTTAAAGGGCATCAAGTTGCTAAAGTTGTATGCCTGGGAGAATATCTTCTGTGGCAGTGTGGAGGAAACTAGAAACAAAGAGCTCACCAGCCTCAAGACCTTCGCTTTCTACACATCCATGTCAAGTAAGATGCCGACCGATCTCAGAACCAAGTTTTGTGGCCTCCGGGCCAAGACATCCGGGATGCTGCTGTCTGTTTGCAGCTAGCTAGCACCCATAAAAGAAGAGTGTTGTAGCTAAATGTTCATCACCTTGAAAATGACATAACTTACACTCATCACCTAGCACTTGTAAACATGTTGTAAAGATGCACATGCAGTTACTGGTGATTTTGTCAATGTCAGTGTATTCATTTGAATACCTGGTTTAGTGCATGTCACTGATACTGTGTGTCTTTCCTGTTTTAGTTCGATCATTAGGGAGGAGCACCCGACAGTGCGAGAGCCCTCTCGTTACATTTAAAATGTTTCTTCTCTTTCTCTGTGCAGTTTTCATGAATGCGGCAATTCCCATCGCTGCTGTTCTTGCGGTAAGCTAGTTTTAAAGCAATGCTTCACACAAAGACTGCATTTTACCCTTGAAGTACTCACTGATTGGTGTCTTGAGATCACAAATATGATTTTTCCCTCCTGCATTACTTGTTTGTGACTCCAGAATGCAGGAAAAACCCGCCATCTATATTGATCTTGAAGCTAAGTGAGGACTGATGGCTAAAAACCACAAAACTACCTAAAACATTTGTATCCAAACTGTCCAGCGTATCGTCTGGATGATGATCACCGAACCAGAAGGGTTCTTTGTTTTCAGCCTCAGTCACCATTAGCGTCAAACTGAATATATGTGGACGGCTCTTTCTGCTCTCTGGAGTCACACATCTAATCTGGCTCAAGAAACCTATTGGTGAGTACTGGAGTATGGCTTTCATGTCAGGATATTTTAAGACACTGCCAATGTTTTTCATATTGCATTTCTGAATTCTCCAACAGCAATGTGACATTGCAGTCAAAGTCAAGTGTTACTGAACTGTGGCGTTTTTCTTGTAGACCTTTGTGACGTATCACTGCATCTATAAGAAGTGCCCAAGTTCTTCAGAGGCCTTTGCCGCTCTGGCTCTGTTCCATATCCTGGTCACACCTCTTTTCCTGCTTTCCACAGTTGTCAGATTTGCTGTCAAGGCTCTGGTCAGGTGAGCATTTATAGCAGTTTTCATTGACTCACCTTCTCATCCATCCATTTTCTACTGCTTATCCTGTTAAGGGTGGTGGGGGTGGAGCCTATCCCAGCAGCCTTCAGGTGAGAGGCGGAGTTCCCCCTGGACAGGTCACCAGTCCATGGCAGGGCCAACACATATAGACAGACAACCATTGGCTCTCCCAGCCACGCCTGCGGTCAATTTAGAGTCTGGATTAACCTGGTCCCCTCTTGATGTCTTTGGACTGTGGAGGAAGCTGGAGTACCGGAGAGAACCCACGCAGGAACAGGGAGAACATGCAGACTCACCCAGAAAGACCCCATGATGGAGCCGGGACTGGAACCCACAACCTCCTTGCTGTGAGGCGACAGTGCTGACCACTGCACCACCGTGCCGCCCTATTTAACATATAAATGAGATAGTTTGCACTTTGGCTTTTCTCAGTGGCAGCAAAAACAAGAAATTTTGTAGGGTTAACGTTGGCCCCCCAGATGATGTCTAACTGCTGCCATGTTTGCCATTTTATGGACTGCAAAAGGACTCATGCTTCACAGTGTATACAGTTTCACTTTCACCCATTTACACTCTCAGTGTAAATGGGTAAATAATGTTGTACAATGTTGTTTGGGTTAACGGAGAAGGGGATGTGGACATGAATATACAAGGAAGACAAACTGGAGGTGCCGTCTAACTAAAATATATGAGGTTTGCAGTGGTAAATCTAATTAAAGGAGCACGGCGGAAACCTGACAGCAGGGAAGAGTAACTCTAAACTCCCGGGAGATTGTTATGATCGTCACAATCAGACTCTACTTGTGCGTGTGTGTGTTTGCAGTGTCCAGAAGCTGGGCGAGTTTCTCCAGAGTGACGAAATTGGAGACGACAGCTGGAGAAATGGAGACATGTCGTTTAACTTGGAGGCTGGTAAAAAACACCTGGGGACGGTGAGTGGCAAGAATGAACCTGCTTCACTCACTTCACACACACACTTCATTCACCGACACGGGTTTTCACATCATACTTTATTTTTGCTCAGTCTCAATCAATATTTTTATATTTTGGACATTTCCCAGAGCATCTTTAAAAGATCTCGCGGGGTCAGCAACAGGAGCAGCGTTATCAGTCTTGAATCAGTGCTAACTTTACATCTCCTGTCATTTTATTAACCCCCGAAGACTAAAGCCATCAACAGGAAACAGCCAATGCGTTACCAGATGGACAACTACGAGCAGCCGACCAGGCGACCGATGAGGCCCACTGAGACTGACGATGTGGCTGTAAAGGTCAGGGTCAAAGTTCACATGTTGGGGTTAAAGCTGGGTTAGGCAAAGACGAGAGTATGAAGTCTGGACACTGCAAATCCATATCTGAAATATGAACAGTTGTTCATGAGAAGGGGTTTGTTTTATGTGTAAACTACAGAACATGTACGTGCTGTATAACTGTACAGCAGCTGTACAAGATCTGCTGTGTAGGAAATTGAGGGAAGTAGCTTCTCTTCAGGTGTAGAGAACGCTGCTGGGTTTTTTTTTTTTTTACACCATTTCCTCCATTTTTCTCTGAAATTGTACATCGCCAATGATCGACTGCTGTATTGCACGGGCACTGAGAGAGGAAGGGCCCAGAGCGGAGGAAAACCCTCACAACAGCCAACAGGTTGCATTTTTCAGACATGTCTTCGTAAAACTTGTCCTTGGAAGACAGCTCATCTCCTGGTTTGGCTCAGTGATGGTTTGATTGTGCAGAGACAGCACCTTCCTCTTTCCACCAGTAGTTTTATTTTTATTTTTTTTATAAGCCATTGAATTTCTTCAAGAGCTTTTTCATATCCTGGTTTCTGCATCCATGATTTGTTTTCTGGGTGCATACGATCATACATGCAACGTAAGTTTGCGAGCGAGCGAGCACTCTGTCCCATCTCAGGATGTTTAGGATTCACATGAGAATTTGTTGCCCCGTAAAGGGCCTTGTGAATGTGTCCAGCATTTTCTCAGCCCCTCCGTCTTCCTGTTTCTTCCCTGTGGAGTGACGCTACCAGATAATTAGAAGGGGGGTGGGGCAGTGGAATATACTCTTAATACACATAGACCTGTCAGTGTTGGAGTCTAGCAGCTAATCAGAAAAAAAAAAGATCTTTTAGGAATTACAGTATTTGGGCACCCGGTCATTCCAGTCCCTCAGCTCTTCTGGGAGCCGTCCTGCTAGATATTTGAACCTAGCAGCTGGGATCAGCACATATTAAACCACAAGTGCGTTAGAGAGGTCCAGAAGAGTTTCACAGAAGAACCAGGCTCACGTTCTCCACAGCCCCCGGTCATGAGGACACTCCATAATGTGTCCTTGTAAACCAGTTCCTGCAGCTTCTTACATTGTGTCGAATGATCATTTTTCTCTGGTGTTACGGCAGTGACCCCATTAACCTCTCATTTCCTTCTCCATATCCTTGCATCTCTCCTCTCCTGTTCTCCTTCACTCCCCTTCCTTGTTTTCGATGATATCTGATCTTTCCATTTCTGTCTTCCCCCTTGACTCCAAACTTGACTGTTTTCTCTCAGCAGAGGAATCTGATAGCCTGGTGAGACCATCTGTATCTCACAAGCTCAAAAGTTGCCCTCTGCAGTCACGCCTGGATCCCTTCCCATCTACAACCGGTCGTGTCCCCTTCGCTGCATCATGATGCGCGTTTTGAAGAACACGTGTGTCAGAAAAAGTTGATGGAAATGAGCTGAAGTTGAAAAAAAGTTATGCTCTCTTGTTGTGGTTTCCAAAGTAAATCTGCAGAGGAGGAGATGGAAAACCCGTTCTTCAGATAAAGTCAGACAAAGTGAATCTTTAGCTCATGTGACTGGTCAGCTCATTGCGCGGCTGAATATTCCTAATCCTTGTCTTCACCATCGGACCGCGGCAACACGTCCACTACGACCTCTCTTTCACTGGTCGACAGCTCCTCTTCTTCTACTGTTACAGCCACAGTCGTGCTTAAGGCTGATTTATTCACTCCAAACCAGTTGATGGAAGTACAGCGTGTACTTGCCGTGACAGACAAGCTCCCTCATCAAAAACTCTTTTCTGCTGAGAAGCTCCACCACAGCATCCTCCTCTTCTTTACTTGCAGTTATTGAGTCTATTCCTGCAAAGACTGCACTGAAAGCAGTTTATTATATTAACTCACAGTTTGTAGCTTCAAGAAATGTTATTTTCCACTACTCTTTTTTTTTTTTTTCATCATTCTGCTTTACCAGCGATGTCATAAACTATGAGGACCAATCAGGGGCTACATTGCTGTTTGAGTGCCGATGGACAACTGGAACACAGTTTTTATTTGTTGGTAACTTTTTAATTCCTGTCGTGGTTCCACATAGGAGGGAAGGCTTTCTGGCTGCGAGTCTGACTCACATCATTCTTTAAGTCTGTTCTGCTTATGAGATTAGATTTATTAGAGATGTGTAAAAGATTCTTTACGAACAAGAAAATCCAAATGTCACGTCCCACTGTATGGAAACAGCTTGGAGTGAGTTTATTTTAAATGATCTCTGCACAAAGAAACAAAGATCTTATCTCTAAGATGCCTTTGGGGATCTTTGTCCAGGGGAGAAGGAAACTGGAAGAAGCCTTTTGGGGAGGGGGTTGTCAGATAAAATAAACATAATATAAACAAATAAATGCAACAGATGGGAGGAATGTAAACAGGGTCCTAGTGGGAAGCCGGGTGATAGATCAGGAAACGGGGATTAGACACAGAGGCCAGTTACACGAATTTAAAAAGAGCCATCCAGTTTTTGAATTGTGAAATATTAGTACTGCGATTGTTGGGATGATTGTCCTGCTCAAACCATGAGCGCAGTATGTGTCTCAACATGCGTCGTGCAGTTTTTGGCATCCAACATGCAGTTTAAGACTCAAATTCTGGGTCAAGAGTTAAAGTGGGCCTTTACTCTGGAAGGTGGACACAAAGCAAGAAAAAAGCACACAATCAAGGTGTGCGAAAGGTTCATTTACTGAACAGTAAAGTTTGAATATTTTAAGGATATTTTATAGGTTTATCTTGTAAAAATATTGATGCTGCAAATATGACCTTTTACAAAACCTGCAAATGAATTTACTTCTTTATCTTGACATCCAGGTGACCAATGGATTCTTCACCTGGGGAAGCAACCTGTCAACACTGTCTGACATCAACATCTGCATCCCGACAGGTACGCCACCATCCTGCAGAACAGTTTGGGAGGGAGAGTCGCTGTTTAGTAACGGAAGGGTTGCTGGTTCGATCCCTGCTTTCTCTCAGGGACCTTGTCCAAGTGTCCTTGAATGAAACATGTGGACGTGCTGCAAGAGTGTCAGAGTCCCACTGCAGTAAAATCTCAAGTGTCAGGTCATGCTCGAGAGGCTGACAACAGATGGATCGTGTAGAGTAGCACAGACTTGCATCTTCCTCCCCTGGGAGGCGACTTGCTTTCAATCACGGTCATGCTACTAAGACAAACTGGATTTGTTGTTGGGCCAGCTGTTGGTGTAATGTCATTTGGAGTAAATGAGATGAGTGTTCTGTCTTTTCATTTGAGTGCGTGACTGAAGAGTCTTTACAGGGTTAGAACATCGAGGCGAGTTCTCACATCTTCAGGGACTATTTTAGACTCTGGCTCTGAGTCCTAGTTATACTTGTACTGGGGTCAACTTTAGGATATGAACGCAATCATTGGAGAGATTGACTTACAGGTCTTTCAAAGTGTGTGTTTGGCATTTTAAGATTTAACATCCACCTTCACACAGTCCGTTTACATAATGTTCAAAGAAGTTTTATCTGACCAGAAATTGATTTTTAAAATATATTTAAACATGGCTATCCAACTGACATTGTACTTTTCAAAGTCAGACTAACACACCTAAATACTACATTTGGGAATCAAAGTACTCTGACATGTACAGGAGCTAATCGGCCCCTCACTGGCTGACTGTTCTGCTCCTGTTCTGTAGGAGCCACCGCAGTGGTAAACAAGGAGCTACTCGCGCCACATAGCTTCTAGCGCCACATAGCTACTCGCACCTCATAGCTACCAGCGCCACATAGCTACTCGCTCCACATAGCTTCTAGCGCCACATAGCTACCAGCGCCACATAGCTACTAGCGGCACATAGTTACCAGCGCCACATAGCTTCTAGCGCCACATAGCTACTAGCGCCACATAGCTACTAGCGCCACATAGCTACTAGCGCCACATAGCTATAGCGCGACTGCAACTGGATTCTGTTTTCAAGCGGGGCTGGTGTTAGCCACTGCCACAAGCTAACAGATGGTATGTTAACTTGTAGTTCCTTCTACAAGTAGACCTGGATGTGAGCTCGTACAGCATCTCAATCCCTAAACTTAGCCATGTCCACGTCCTCCCATCATCACTGTTTGATGAGGGAAATCAGAAATTAACACTTAGGGAGCAGGAAGGGTTGTCACGTGACCCATTTCAATCTTTTATGCCCCCCCCAGGTCAGCTGACAATGATTGTAGGCCAGGTGGGTTGTGGGAAATCTTCTCTGCTGCTGGCCATGCTGGGTGAGATGCAGACCATGAATGGAAGAGTCTACTGGAGCAAGTAAGTCGTCACAACTGCAGCACGCAGGAAAATATAAACGTATTAATCTTGCGCTGCTACGTTTTATGTGTCAGTTTTCCTGCATTTCTTTCTTTCAAATGTCAAAAATGAACCGTTTTTAAAGCTTTGATCATTTGATTGCAGTGCAATGTTTAGATTTTGTTAGAGCACAGAAAAATCTAGTGATGCTTGTGATTGTTCTTTGTTATCTTTTGATCAGCACAGAAATGATGATGATGATGATGATGATGATGATGATACTGACTGACAGAAACAGATGATCTGTTTATTAGTGTCCAGGAACAAATGTCACGATAATTCAATTTTCTGCTCTGGTGGTTGGAATGAAATTAAATGACTGTGTGAGTTATTGAATCAGTTAGCTGCTGCTCTAAAGAGGTTTTCATTTGTGAAAAAGAAAGATGAACCAAGCACAGTCGCGGTCATATTTAATGGGCTTTGAAAGCTTCTCACTCAGTTAAATGTAACGTCTCATAAGTATTGAATAACACGAGGCGTTGATGCTGCAATTACCAGATCAGCGTCATTCGTCAATGGTTGTTTGTCTGGTTTCATTGTGACGGACACATTTTTTTGTCAGATTACTTACATCTCATGAAATAACAGCTTGATTATGACACAGACTCTCTCCAGAGTGGCTGCCACCCTCACACTGGTGCTACAGTTTTATTGAGACTGATTTCAGTGCATCAGTGTGGATCTGTTTAGCTTAGATTTAAACAGGTACATCGGTAGGCCTTTATTTTCCGCGACACTGAAACCGCCACTGAATAATTGTCATTGGAAAATCTGATTACGATGTTTATTTTATCAGGAAACGCCGCCAAAAAAATCTTACACTCAATTTGAGTCTTGCGTCAGATATTAGCTCATTCTCAGTATGATGACCAAAGAAGAGGAGACGTGAGCATCGGCCCAACTTTGCTTCAGACATATTCTGCAGTGTGTGTGTGTGTGTGTGTATGTGTGTGTGTGTGTGTGTGTGTGTGTGTCTTTTCAGTCTGTCAGTGACCTTTGACCTTTGACCACCGAGTAGGATTTGATCCTTTTGTCTATGATGGTGTTTTTGGCAAAATTTGAAGACTTTGTCTCGTGTAAAAAGGGATGCGCGGACGACCCCGAAAACAATTGCCAGTTTCTGACGATACTGACGACATTCCAGTATTATCCAGCGTCTGGTGCTACTTTAGCTGGATTGAAACAATAAAAATTCTCTTAGTTGTTAGGCAACATTAACAAGCAAATGTCATTCATTGGCTTGGGTAAATTGCTAGCTTTTTTAACACTGGAGGAGAGGCTGCCGCTGAGTTTCCCTTGTAGGGTGGCTGGTCGAGACCACTTGACCTCGGCCCCACCAATGGATTTTCACGTGCATTTCACAGTGACGCATTAGCAATGGTGGCTTGGAGTGGTTTTTGGGAACCTCTACTTAGAATAAACGCTGAATTTGAACTTGTGCTCGGACAGCTTTTTTCACCGCTGTCATTGTCGCAAATCTTCTCAAACTTTACCTCCGTCTCTGGAGAGCAGCGACGTGTCAGATACTGGCTGGTTCTGATTTAAAAGCGATTGCAACTGAAGAAACTGCTCGCAGGTGGACTCCCACTCTTCTTCTTCTCTGTTTGTCGCGCCGACACCGTCATCTTCTGGCAGGGTTACATCGCCTATTTGATTCATTCCAAACCAGTCGATGGAAGCATGATGCTCATCTCCCATTTTTGCAACACATGTCAACAGTTTGCTGAAGACTCACTCCCACCGCTTCAGGAGCAAAATGGTTTTAGGAGACAGTTTCTACTCAAGAGATGGGATTTCCATGTAAACTGGATTAATTTGGCATAATGAATTAATGTTTATGTTTTTTTTGCCATGTATGGCTTGATATAAGTGAATGTTTTCTAAATATTTAAAAATTTGAATAGGTAATATTTTAAATGCTGCAGTGGATTTTGTCGTATTGATGTGTGGTTGTTGTGTTGTTGTTTTTTTAAAACATCTTAATTTCCTAGACTTCAGCAACACCACTGCAGTTTCTATTCAGGTTTCCAAACCCTGACTGCTGACTCGAGCTTCCCACTAATCTTTGCTCTGTGTGTGTTTGAGTGAGTGAGTGAGTGTGTGTGTGTGTGTGTGTGTGTGTATCTATTTGCCTGAGTTTGTGTGTGGTTTCTGTCTCTTGACCTCCTGCCCTCTTGCCATGTCAGGCTGCCTGATTGTGAGATGGTCCACGATGGGAACATCAGGTACTTTCTCTCTTCTTCCTGCAGAAAACATCACTTACACACTCCGGATCTTATTTTCATTCATTCAAATAGGAGGTAAACTTTCATAAAGGATTTCATACGGGATTCACAAGCGAAGTCTTGCTCGCCTGCTGTAGTTTAGGCACAGAAGTCTGTGAGTGTGTGAGGAGTTGATGAGCGGATCAAACACAACACTGCGGATGCAGTTGGATGATGACAAACCCATCTGTGAATCCGTGCCGTGAGGAGCCAACAGAGGAAGGAGCGATTATATGCCGTTAGCTTGTCATGATCATCTCAACCACCATGCCTGCTGTCGCTAGTGCTAGCCTAGCCTAGCCTTGTCTCCTATGTATAAGTAAAGGAACTTGATACATTCAGCTTTAAATCCCTCTGCAACCTGCAAAGTGGTCTGTATTCTCTGATGGTGGCGCATACAAAAGCTGCTGCTACATCTCTAGCCTCCATTTTTTGTTTACTGTGCAAACCTGCATTCTCGGCAGCGTTTTCACGAGTCTCTGGCTCATTTATTCGGCCTGGCAGTTGAAGTGGGAAGTCATGCAGTGTGTGTGATCCCGGGCTTTTAGTGGATTTCATTGTCTCTTTGGACTGTGAAGGTCTTAGCTGATATGTCTTCAGTTAACTGACTTAAACTCCTATTTTAGCAAGAATAAAATGCAAGAAGCAACGTACTCATTTGTTGTCCAGCTGTGAGACGCTGACGGCTCCTTCAGTCTGATTAAAAGACTAAACATAATAGGACGTTAATCACATTGTCATGTTGCTGATAAAAAGTAGTTTGAGTTGGATTTAGCGCTGTGTTGCTATCAGAACAAGAGCAGGTCATAATGTCTGTTGCCAGGACTCTCACATTAAACAGATGATGATTTCTAACCTCTTAAAGTAAAACTGAAACTACTTTTAGTCCACTTTCATCCGAGTCGCCGATTCGATCAGATTTTTCTTCTGTCTGCTCCTTTTCATGTATGATTTTCAGAACTTTTTATGCTCATTTTATGCCGTTCGTCTTTTCTTTTGCCAACGAATGAAAGAAATGAATCAAACAACCACAAGGAGACATTGATGTCTCCTCACCCAGAGTCAACTGAAAAGAAAGGCTCCACATCCACAGGGGCAGATTTGAAAAAGGAAGTTTGATCAGCTTGACAGTGTTCAAAAGTGTTGCTAAAATCTCCTGAACTCACCTGTACCGGATCTCATCCTTCCAAGGCCTTCTGAATCTACTTAACCTTCTAACCCAGGCTGCCATTATCGCACACACATTGTTTTTTTATGTGCGAAAAAAAACTTAATTATGTCCGGAGTAGCCACTAAACCTAATTATCACAGGCAGACAATGACTGCATCTCTGACACGGCGCTTCTTCTCTGGGTGGGAAGGTTAATTTGATTAACTGCTGGCAGGCAAACTTCACATCTTCCTCGTCTGAGGTTTGGCATGAAAACACACCCGTCTGCTCCACTTGGTTTGCCTCATTGTCCTGTCACATACAAGAAGTCGGTTTTATTTTCTGTGTGTAGCTGCTTTCTGGAGTTACCCTTTCACACATACATCACACTGAGAGATTGCTGGTGTCAGACTTGTCCTCGGCTCCTGGAGTTACTCTGCTTGGTTTGGCATCTGTGTGGACTGCAAGAGACACGACATGGACTATGGCTGACGGGGCGTCCCAGAACTTCTTGAAACTTGTCGTCTCTTCAGGTCAACAGATTTATTGGCATCCTTGTGTGAAGCGGTTGTTGTTCCTCACAGCCGGGTGCCAGCGGCCGGCTCCATTCCCACGTGCTCGATCAGACACGTGCTCACATTATGCGCTACACGCTCAGTATGCACTCTGCTTACATACTCTAACATTTCCGCAGAATAAATCTCTTTGGCGTTCTAAGAGGTACATATTCCAGATTCCAGACTGAAAACTCTCACATGCTATCTGAGCATACTAAATACTACTGAAGTACTGCACTTGTGTTTTCCAGACGGGTGCATCTGGGCACCAAATGATGTACACACATGCATGAGAAGTTACACGGGAAATACAGTAGACAGGACCTCGTGTTTCAAAAATAGATGTTTCTGAGAAATAAGCAATTCTAGCTGTACGTGCCACTGATTCACGTGATTGTGACTGTGATTGGCACGAAAGAATAACTTTGGTTGTTGTCATCTGTGAGCTTTCGTCTGGCTGAAGCCATTGATTCACTCGTGACCCGAGCCTTTTGACAGGGAGCTTGAAAACGCAGAAAGTGGGTAATCAGGCTAAAACGGTGTTGCGAACCAGGCACAAATCCTGTCGGACTCATTCCCTAATTTGCTGGGTCTCGTCCTGATAAGTTCAGCTTTGGTGTGTGTGTGTGTGTGTGTGTGTGTGTGTGTGTGTGTGTGTGTGTGTGAAAGGGTCTTCATGCTGTCGCATGTTGTCGCTCAGTATATACACAGTTTATTGCCTGAGGTTCCTTCTAACATGCTGATTGGTGGCTTTGACAGCTGGACAGAGTCAGAGGCGTTTGACGAAGAAACCAGGAGGTATAACTTCCTCGTTCTGTGTCCTGCTGCCCACCCCCATCGTCCGCCCCCTCCTACTTCCATAGGTTTTAACTCCGTACATTCATTCATTCCATTCAGGAGAAAGTACTGTTCTCAGCAGCTGCTACATTTGATTTGCTGTTGCTTATTAACGCGTACAAACAGAGAATAAACTAGTTGTTTCTTATTTAGCAAACCATTTCATCGTTTCAGTCTTTTTTTCGTGCCAAATGTTGGATACATATAATGATATAAATCTTATATATCTGGATTTTATACTTTTTTGTCATGAATGACAGAAAATAAAGAGTCTTTGGATTTTGGGAATTTTGGATGGACCAAAAAAAAAAAAAAAACCAACAACACTGGACTCTGGGCTCTGAGAAATTGTGATTTGCATTTTTCAAATTTTCCTGACACTTTATAGACAAAACGGTTCATCCGTCTTGAAAATAATTGTTTATTGCAGCCCTGGTGGGATTTCTTTTTTGCTTTTTTCAAGTTATTTTGCTATTGCAAGTCAGTGTTTTTTCCTGCAGCAGCCATCAAGCTTTAACAGACTCTCTTCTGCTCGTCTTGTTGCTCTTCACGTTTACCACTTGGTGTTGTGCTACAGCTTGTCATCGTGCAGTGGTTTGTGTTTTTGACAGCTGGGAGTCCGGCGTTCGTGTGTTGTAATTAGTTAGTGTGTTTGTCCTGTTCTTGAGAGGAGTGAAACTTGCTCCCAGAGGACTCCCAGCAAAGTTGTTGTTGTTGTTGTTTTATCCATTTTGGTGTTGTTGATGACTGACAGCTCATCATTAACCTGATCCATCATCATGTCTCATAATTGACATCTTCCCACGTTGCAGTTGAGTGACCACGCCACCATCTCTCCTCTTGTTTCTGATGTTTGGGTTCCACATTCATAAAGCTGATTAGAACAGGAGTGCTGATCTGACAGGGACTTTCCATTCACAGACAGTGAAACAAAACGGAGTGGATTGTATTGTCACAAGTGGATGGGGGAGGTAATAAAAAGCATACAAACAAACATTTCAGAATCAACGGCTTAAAGATGTGTCGGTTGTGTAGACGATGCAATCAGCAGCAGCGCGTTTGGCCCGCAGATTATTGCACATCTCTTGCTACCAAAGCAAATACTCAGCTGTAATTTAAACACAACATTTGGGAAAAAAATGTGAAGGAAACAAAGTAATTTCTCCTTTCCAGTCCTGAAAGCAGACTCGGTACTCCGCTCTCTGAGGCTTTATGAACAAAGAGCCTTGTTCTTACATGTCTGTTTTCCACTGTTTCCCCTCACGCATCAGCAAGAACCGATACTCTGTGGCCTACGCTGCTCAGAAGTCCTGGCTGCTCAACGCCACAGTGGAGGACAACATCACTTTTGGAAGCCCATTTAACAAACAGAGGTAAGATCTCCCCGCTGACCTCTTCTGGCGATTCTATCTCTTTTTAATGCTGAAGTGAACAGAACATCATGTCTGTGGGTAACAATGCTCACGTGAGAGCTTGGATTTTCAAAACCATTTTCATGGCTCAGCTTTTGTATATGATGGGTCTCCTGTGATGACGTCACGTTTTCCAGGTACAAGGCTGTGATTGACGCCTGCTCTCTGCAGCTCGATATTGACCTGCTGCCTTTTGGGGACCAGACTGAGATCGGAGAGAGAGTGAGCACTTTGTTTGACTGTGAACTCAGTTTTTAGGATCAGAGTGATACCTGACAGGTGTATTTGTAGCTTCAAGTACTCAAAAACTGCTGTCGAGGCTCATAAATGCCTTTTTATGGCTGCATCCCTTCTTTGTGACTTCAGACAGCAGACAGAGCCGGCCACATGTATATTTAGCTTG